>NW_022589708.1:79025390-79213317 GCF_004348235.1 Phoca vitulina
CTGAGGGTTGCTGGAGTGGGGGGTGGGGTGGGAGGGATGGGGTGACTGGGTGATGGACACTGGGGAGGGTATGTGTTCTGGTAAGCGCTGTGAATTGTGCAAGACTGTTGAATCTCAGATCTGTACCTCTGAAACAAATAATGCAATATATGTTAAGAAAGAAAAAAAGAAGAAGAAGAATGTAGCAGGAGGGGAAGAATGAAGGGGGGGAAATCGGAGGGGGAGAAGAACCATGAGAGACGATGGACTCTGAAAACAAACTGAGGGTTCTAGAGGGGAGGGGGTTGGGAGGATGGGTTAGCCTGGTGATGGGTATTGAGGAGGGCACGTTCTGCATGGAGCACTGGGTGTTATGCACAAACAATGAATCATGGAACACTATATCTAAAACTAATGATGTAATGTATGGGGATTAACATAACAATAAAAAAAATTTAAAAAAAAAAAAAAAAAAAAAGAAGAAGAAAATTCACAGGAAAATGATACCTGAAGAGCTATCCAACAAGAGGATGGTTTGCCACCAGAACCCAAAGAAGGAATCAGGGACACAGTTCCACTCAATCTAACAACTGACTTCCTAGAGAAACCGTGGTTCAGGAGGGTAGTTAGAAGTGACCCTTCAGGGGTGCCTAGGTGGCTTAGTCAGTTAAGCATCTGCCTTCGGCTCATGTCATGATCCCAGAGTCCCGGGATCAAGCCCCACGTCAGGCTTCCCTGATCAGTAGGGAGTCTGCTTCTCCCTCTCCCTCGGCTTGTGCTCTCTCACTCACTCACTCTCTCAAATAAATAAATAAAATCTTAAAAAAAGAAGTGAGCCTTCAGACTCTAACAGACCTAGTGTTGAATCCCAGCTTCACTTCCAGATTCTGAGCACTGTAATGTCTCTTCACCTGTGAAGGGTGACGCTAACAGCATCTCCTTGAGGATTGCTAAGGATTAAATGAAGTGGATCTCAGATGCTTGGCACAATGCCAGACAAAGAGTTAAGTTTCACTATAACTGTTAACTACAACTATGTTATTATTTCTCATCCTCAGAGCCGCCCAAGGAAGCAATGGAGGGATTCACAACTACTTTTCAGAGGACTCTTCCAAGGCCGAGGCCCTCATTTCTATTCAAGAGTTAAGTCGGGAAGATTTACACAACTGAAAACACTACACAAAACAAGTCTTATTAACTTATAAGTTAACTTATAATGTATTCTTATATGTTGACTGAAGTTCTTGATTGCCAAATGGATTTTTGCCTCATAAATATTTTTGAATCAATTATTATTGAAATATTGATTAGGTGAGAAGAAAACCATTTATATTTTCCTGGATTTCTTTTTGGGGCATGATACAACCCTGGGTGTACCTGAATCCACATTATTGCATAGTTCTACTGAGTTCCTGGTATGTTGTGATTGTTGCTTCAACATTTTCATGGTTTCCAGTATTTTGTGGTCACATGCATAACATGGGGCCTAAATGTTGGGTTTTCCAGCTTGAGGAGCTCATCAGTAGACTGTGGTCACTATGCCATTTCCTTATTCTTAGAATACTGCCAAGAAAGGAAAAATTGTGACAACACTTATCCATACCAATAAGTGAGCATTAACTTGATTTATGTTCTAAACGGTGGAGAGGTAAGAGAAATAATGGGTTACTTGTTTAACAGAATACTGTTAGATTACACTCTAAGGTGATGGTGGTTATTCTTTCTTTGTTTCTTTGTTTTCAGCATTTTTGTTTAGCACCAGGAGCGAAAGTATGAATCTTAGAGTATCTGTTTTGGATACTCTAAGAGTATCCAAAAGAGTCTTTGGGCTTTTAATTTTGTGGTTTTTTAATGATCATGGCCTCAATTCTGAAATTGCTGCTTATATTTCACAAATAGTGAGCAATTGTGAAAGGAACTTCGTATGTGATTTTAACACACTTTATTCAATGAGATTCCTCTTAAGGGCATAAAACATTCCCCAGACAGAATGTCACCAACAAGAAATAATCTAATGTCCTAAAAGGACTAATTCTTTTCAAAAAAAAAAAGAAAGAAAGCAAAAAAAAAAAAAAACATTACAGCAAACTCATTACTATAAAGACAATTATTATTAGCTCCTATAAAGATGAGGAAAATGACAGCACCAGGAAGGGAAATAGTCCCGCTTTTAGGAAACAAATGGCATCCCAGTAGTTTAAATCTTTTGACTGTTGACACATTTTTTATTAATCTAAGTGATTTTAATATACAAAGTTCCTTTTAATGGCTTTCCTCTTTAGTTAATTATTTACTTAGAAAAGCCTTGTATTTCAGAAAGAAAAGAAAAGGTATAAAGAATTCTGGGTTTAGTAAACTCCTATTTGGGGAATGGGGCAAGTCTAAGTTCACTTTCATTAAAGTCTGAGTCAACCTTCAGATTACAGTTTAGACATCACTTTCTCCAACAATTCTTTCCAGAGTCCTCAAGACAGTGTTGAACAACCTCCTGCCCAAGTCCTAAAGATTCTGATAGCACCCTATCCCCCCGCCACCGCCATACACAGTTCTAGTACCCATCATATGCCAGAGATACGGTTTCCTTGTCTGTACCCACTGGCCCAGGTCTGTCGTGTTCAGAATACTGAGTACCGAGCCAAGTATCTGGCACATACAAGGCATCAATGCATTTGTTGGCGATTGAACAGTAGGGTTTGGGAAAGGGATGTTGTACACATGAAGAAGATCCCCTCTAAAAAGGAAGCTCAGGTATAAGGATGAGGTAAGACACTCCCTCAGCTTCTGTCTCTGGTAAAAATGCAACTGCCAACAGTAAGAAAGGCCCAGAAGTGGGCAGCATTCTGTGGGGCACACATTCAGCTGGGCTCCTCTGTGTCCAGCCCTGATGTGGTGTCTAGAGGATCCATCCCAAGAGTAGGGGACCAAACCAAATCCTTAGTGTGACCACATCCCAAGGCTAGGCATTAGGGAAGGGTAAAGCTTTTTTTGTTTTGTTTTGTTTTTTTGTTTTTTTAAATCCTACTCAATCACAAGTCAGAATCTGGAAATGACTTTGTCAAGGCAGCATCCTAGAACTAGGCAAGGCCTGGCAGGAAACAAGAGATGGTCTAAGCTGAGGCTGGAGATGTGGAGAATATAGCCTGGCCCCAACCCAGGAAAGCCCAGGCACAGTGGGACTTCAGCCACCTCAAGTTATTCAATTAGATCAAATTAGGAACCAGGGATCACCGTGCATGAGAAAAGTAGATGGGCAAAGGAAGAGCATTGCAGCCAGGGCTCATCATGGCAAGTTTTTACTTGCATGGAGCCTCTCAATGTCACTCCATCAAGTCACTTCTTTAGAGTCAAGGCTGCAAGCTCTTAATATAGATGGAAAGCAAAAGAATTCATAGCAGAGGTTCTCAGCTGTACCTAAAAATCAATGGGGGTGCTGATCAAAAATGCAGACTCTTGATTTCACCCCCAGAATTACAAGCACCCTAGGAAATTCTGCTGCAGGTGATATGCAAAATTATTAGGATGAGGGCATGGATATGTGCCTGAACCCACCTGGGGATGCCATTGACCTTGACACCAACTCCTCACAGGTAGTGTCTTGCCCCTGGAGAAAATTACTTTTCTTTTGAGCACCTTAAGCACTTCTTTTATGGAAGAGGAGGTTCTAAGGGACCTGCATTGCTTTCTATTAAAAAAAAATTGGAAACTAATCTTGTTTTGCTTCAGGATGAAATGAAGAGTAGTAATTGGACCTTTTGTTTTCTTTGTCCTGATTGTTCATTTTTGTAAGAAAGCGAATACCAAGCAAAATACAAATGGATATAGAAAATTCTGCCTAACTCAGCAGTATCTTCAAAAGTAAAAACAGCTCTAGAAACAGAAAAATCCCCAAGGATACACACCATGCCTGCTTTGCGCAGTGGGGCCAACATGTAGCCACCACCCAACATCACTCCCACCACACACCCAGGTAACACAGGTCATACGTTACAAAGCTCAGTGAGAGCAAACTTTTACTTTACCCAACTTCTTCTTTCACATCTTTTTTCCTTTTAAAGAGCTTTATTGAGATATAATTTATATACCAAACAATTCATCTATTCAGTGGCTTTTGGAATATTATAAACTTTAAAAATTGTGGTAAATATGTATGTAACATAAAAATTGCTATTTTAACTGTTTTTTTTTTTTTTAAAGATTTTATTTATTTATTTGACAGAGAGAGAGACACAGCGAGAGAGGGAACACAAGCAGGGGGAGTGGGCGAGGGAGAAGCAGGCTTCCCGCGGAGCAGGGAGCCCGATGCGGGGCTCGATCCCAGGACCTGGAATCATGACCTGAGCTGAAGGCAGACGCTTAACGACTGAGCCACCCAGGCGCCCCTATTTTAACTGTTTTTAAGTGTAAGGTTCAGTGAGTGGCATCAAGTACATTCACAATGTTGTACAACCATTACTACTACCTATTTCCAAAACATTTTCATCACTCAGGACAGTAACCCAATGACCATTAAACATTAACTCCCTCTCTCCTCTCCCCACAAACCCTGGCAACCACCATTCTACTTACTGTTTCTATGAATTTGCCAGTCCTAAGTACCTCATATAAGTTGAATCATATAATATTTGTCTTTTTGTGTCTGGATTATTTCATTTGGCATATTTTCAAGGTTTATTTTTAGTGTAGCAAGTATCTGAAGTTCATTCCTTATTATGGCGGAATAATATACCATTGTTTATACTACAGTTCACCAATTCATCTGTAATGGGCACTTGGGTTGTTTCCATCTCTTGGTAATAGTGAAAATGCTGCTATGAACATTCATGTACAAGCATCTGCTTCAGTTCCCGTTTTCAGTTCTTTTAGGTATATCCCTAGGAGTGGAATTGCTGGATGATGTGGTAAGTCTATGTTTAACTTTTTGAGGACCCACCAAACTGTTTTCCATAGTGGCTGCACCATTTTACATTCATACCAGCAAGGTACAAGGGTTCCAATTTTCCATAACCTCCAAAAACAAATTGTAAGCATTCTAATGTGTGTGAACTGGTATCTCTTTGTGGTTTTGATCTGCATTTCCTTAATGACTGGTGATGTTGAACACCTTTTCGTGTGCTTTTTGGGCATTTGCACATCATCTTTGGAGAAATCTCTATTCAAGTTTTTTGCCCATTTTTGAAATGGTTAGTTTGTCCTTTGTTGTTGAGTCATAGGGGATCTTTATATATTAAGCCCTTATTAGATACCTGATTTCCAAATATGTTCTCCCATTCGGTAGATTGGGAGATTTTCATTTTCTTTATAATATCCATGGATGCATTTAAAATCTGTCCATGTCAGCCAGTAGCTCAGTAGATTCTTTATCAGTACGAGCCATCCCAGAGTAACTATGAAAGGAAATACAGGGTCATTGGGATTTGGCTTTTTCCTAAATTACTGATGAATTTTACAAACTCCTCAATGGACAAGAAGTCTTTACATTTCTTACCAGCTTACTACTCTGATGAGAGTGTTTCAATATCAGAATACAAAGTGCTTTTCTTCTATGTCCCAAATCTGATTCTCAGCCTTCTCTCTAGGGGATTCCCAAGCTAGCCTCATGGGGGCCCCATGATAAAGGAAGACAGTTTTTGATGTTTTAAAATGATAATTTAAAAGAAAAAAGTGTTTTTAATGCTTGTATTGTTTTTTCCTGCTTTTTGCACTTAGACTCTCCCTCCCACCTTGCTGGTAGCTTTTTTCAGGTTTAATGCTTGGTATTAAATCTAGTATTTTTCTTTGTTCCTAATTTACTCTCCTTCTCTCCCCTGCGCCCCCCACCCTGCCACTGGAATGTCTGTTAAAGCTTATAAAAGTGATACTGTTTAAAAATATGTATTCTCAGCCAGAGAACTCTGAAGAGAAATCGTTTTCAGGTGACTTCTGGCATTTTGATAACAAAAAAGTTTGTGAACCACATTAATTGTTTTAATTCACATTGGGAAAAACTTCAATGAACCTACTCCATACTGATAATATTGTAATAATGCTGTGCATTTACTCTATGGAACAACTTCTATATTATATCTTCAAATATATCTTAGGTATTTTCACAACATGTAGGAGACAAAAGGCCAAAATTCACATGTTGTAACAGCAGAAAATAAATCAATGTGAATAATTTGCTTTGCAGGGGTCATATAGCCAACTGGCCCAGCAATAAACATGAAACTTTGGATTTAGAATGCCTCATCTTGTAATCATGCCCCACCCCGACATATTAAAGTAATTAGGACACAAGCAGACCTTCAAGATGGGAACAGAATCCTCTTATCTTGGCTAACATCGAAATTGACTTCATCCTGAAGTCAGCAGCCGGGGGACTGGGTGGGGGCGAAGGAATGTGGGTGGAAGCTAATGGCTGGGTTATGATGACTTGTCTTAAGATTTTCTACCTCTCATGGAAGGTACCAAGATTGTTCTCTGACAGATAAGATGCTCTAAGCCCCTTGAGCTCTTCAGTAGGCACTATGAGCTGTCTACCTTTTCAACACTCCCACTTCATTCCTCTTATTTAATATGTGTAATAACACAGAAGCACTGCTTAAACCTTTACCCACTCATTCTTGACTTCTCAGGCAGATTTGAATAGTGATTGTGAAAGACAAAAGCAGAGCAGGAAAAAATATGTGACTTCATAAAACTGGTATCCTGAAGAGAAGCAAAACCTGACATCCTGAGCCTGACAATCTTCTAAACATCTGTTAGTATTAACTTCTCCATTGTTTTTCAACTTTTTGACCACGATCTATAGTAAGAAATATATTTTATATTGTGACCCACCACACACACACATGCACACACAACTATCTAAACAAAAAATATATAAAGCAGTGCATTGCAACGTGCCATGCACTCTGATATTTTAACTCTGCTTTATTCTGATTATTGAGAAAATTCTGGTTGTGACCACAGAATTGATTTCAAAGCCTACTCCTGTACTACAGTAGTTTAGAAATCACTAGGCTACCCTCACAGGACAGTGAATATGAGTGCTCCTCTCTTCCTGCTAAAATCTTCAATTTCCCTTTTGGGCTATTTCTTGGAAAGTCATTTGACTTCCTGGATTTTTACATCACTTCTGATAGGCTACAGATCAGATGTAGAGTCCACTCACACGTGTGTTCTGTCAAGTTTCCCCAATCTTTTTAGCTCAGGATACAAAGATTTTGCAAGGCTAGGTGACCAACAGTGTAGGAGCAGGTGCAGAAAGCTCACCTGAAAGGCTGTCTTCCATTGCCAGTGGCACTGTGGTGGCTTGGCTTCAGCAGGCCATGGCCCTTTCATTCTGGGGCTTGCATACATTTTATTTTTTATTTTCATTTTTTTACAGAGGTATAATGAACATATAACATCATATGAGTTTCAGGTACATAATACCATGATTCAATATTTGTATATATTATGAAACAATCACCACAAGTCTAGTTGACATCCATCATCATACATAGTTACAAAATTATTTCTTGTGATGGGAACTTTTTAGATCTATTATCTTAGCAACTTTCAAATATGCAATACAGTATTATTAACTATAGTCACCATGATGTAATTCCATCTTCAGGACTTATTTATTTATTACTGGAAGTTTGTACCTTTTGACCCCTTTACCCATAATGCCTACAGCCCACCACCCCCCTTTTTTTCTCTTTATTTATGAGGTTTTTTTTATTCTACATGTAAATATGATCATAAAACAGTGGACATCCTTGTCTCTCATTCCTGATCTCAGAGGAAAAACTTTCAGGTTTTCACCATTCTGATGTCAGCTGTGAGTTTTATTATTTTGAGATACATTACTTCTATACTCACTTTGTTGAGAGTTTTTATCATAAATAAATGTTGAATTTTGTCAAATGCTTTTTCTGCAACTATTGAAATAATCATATGATTTTAATGCTTCATTTTGTTAACTGTTGTGTCCCATTGATTGATTTGTGGATGTTAAATTATCATTGCATCACTCCAATAAATCTACTTGATCATGGTGTATGATCCTTTTCATGTATTGTTGAATTTGATTTGCTAATATTTTGTTAAGGATTTTTGCATTTATGTTCATCAGGGAAACTTGGCCTGGGGTTTTCTATTCTTGTGGCATCCTTGTCTGGTTTTTGTATCAGGGTAATGCTGGCCTTATAAATAACCTCTTCTACTTTCTTTGGAAGAGTTTGAGAAGTATTAGTATTAATTTTTCTTTGAATGTTTGGACTTCTGTTTGTAGGGAGATTTTTGATTACTGACTCAGTCTCCTTACTAATAATCAGTCTGTTGAGTTTTCTATTTCTTCATGATTTGGTCTTGGTAGGTTGTATATTTCTAAGGATTTATCCATTTCTTCTAGATTGTCAAACTTGTTGGTGCATAAATAGTCCTAGTACTCTCTTATGATCCCTTGTATTTCTGTGGTATCAGTTGTAACATCCCCTCTTTTATTTCTGATTTTATTTGTTGTTTTTTTTTCTTGGTGAGTCTAACTAATTGATTTTGCTTATCTTTTCAAAGAACCAGCTCTTAGTTTCATTGATCTTTTCTGTTTCTTTTAAGTCTCTATTTCATTTATTTATGCTCTGATCTTTGCTATTTCCTTCCTTTTACTAACTTTGGGCTTCATTTGTTCTTTTCTAGTTCTTTGAGGTGTAAAGTTGTTTATTTGAGATTTTTCTTCTTTCTTTTCTTTTTTTTTTAAGATTTATTTATTTTAGAGAGAGAGAGCAGGAGCAGCAGAGGGAGAGGGAGAGAGAATCTCAAGCAGACTCTGCACTGAGTGTGGATCCTGATGAGGGACCCAGTCTCACAACTCTGAGATCATGACCTGAGCCGAAACCAAGAGTCGGATGCCTAACTGACTGCGCCACCCAGGCACCTCTCTTCTTTCTTGATGTAAGCATTTATGCTATGAATTCCCTCTTAGAACTGCTTTGCTCTAATGCTGTAAGTTTTGGTATGCTGTATTTCCATTTTCCTTTTCCTTTCTTTTAATTCCATTATAGTTAGCATACATTGGTTATATGAGTTTCAGGTGTATAATATAGTGATTCAACAATCCCACTGACTAATATATTACTCAGTGCTCATCAAGACCAGTGTACTCTTAATCCCCATCACCTATTTCATCCATCCCCCTGACCCACCACTCCTCTGGCAACCATCAGTTTGTTCTCTATAGTTAAGAGTCTCCTTTTCTCCCATTGTTCATTTGTTTTGTTTCTTAAATTCCACACGTGAGTGAAATCAGATGGTATTTGTCTTTCTTTGACTGGCTTATTTCACTTAGCATTATACTCTCTAATCCAACCATGTTGTTGCAAATGGCAAGATTTTATTCTTTTTTATGGAGGAATAATATTCCATTGTATATATATACCACTTCTTCTTTATCCATTCATCTACTGATGAACACTTGGGCTGCTTCCATAATTTGGCTATTGTAAATAATGCTGCTATAAATATAGGGGTGCATATATCCTTTCAAATTAGTGTTTTCCTATTCCACTACCCTGTAGTGAAATTACTGGATCATAGGGTAGTTGTATTTTTAATTTTTTGAGGAACCTCCATATTGTCTTCCATAGTGACTGCACCAGTTTGCATTCTCACCAGCAGTGTATGAAGGTTCCTTTTTGTCTGCATCCTCACCAACACTTGTTGTTTCTTGTGTTTCTGATTTTAGCTATTGTGACAGGTGAGAGGTGATATCTCATTGTGGTTTTGATTTGAATTTCCCCGAAAATCAGTGATGTTGAGCATCTTTTCATGCATCTCTTGGCCATTTCTGTGCCCTCTTTGGAGAAATGTCTGTTCATGTGGTGCCCATTTTTAATTGGATTATTTGTTTTTTTGGTGTTGAGCTCTATAAGTTCTTTATATATTTTGGATACTAATCCTTTATCAAATATATCATTTGCAAACATCTCCAATTCAGTAGGTTGCCTTTTAGTTTTATTTGTTGTTTCCTTTGCTGTGTAGCAACTTTTTATTTCAAGGTAGTCCCACTGGTTTATTTTTGCTTTTGTTTCCCTTGTCTCAGGGAAATATTACAATGTCAGAGAAATTACTGCCGGTGATTTCTTCTAGGATTTTTATGGTTCCAGGTCTCATGTTTAGGTCCTAAATCCGTTGTATTTCCATTTTCATTTGTCTTAAGGTATTATTTTCTCTTTTGATTTATTTGCTGTCCCATTGGTTGTTCAGGAGCATGTTCTTAAATCTCCACATATTTGTTAATTTTCCTGCTTTTCTTCTTATAATTGATTTCCAGTATAAGAACTTTTCCATCAGAAAAGATGCTTAAAATGATTTCAGTCTTTTTAAATTTATTAAGACTTGTTTTGTGGCCTACACTATGATCTATCCTGGAGAATGTTCTATGTGCACTTGAGAAGAATGTGTTTTCTGTTACTGGGTTATCTGTATATATATGTTCTGTATATATCTGTTAACTCCATCTGGTCTAATGTGTGGTTTAAGACAAATGTAACCTTATTGATTTTCTCTCTGGATGATCCATCTATTGATGAAAGTGAGGTATTAAAGTCCCCTAATATTAATGTGTCACTGCCTATTTTCTGTCTATTAATATTTACTTTATATATTTAGGCACTTCTATGCTGGGTGCCTTAATATTTACAAATGTTGAATTGACCCCTTTATCACTATGTAGTGTCTTTCTTTTTCTATTATAGTTACATTTTGTAACTATTATTACATACAATGTATATATATACAAATGTAATTATATTTTGTAACTAAATGTAATTACATTACACTATAATGGAATATCTTTTTCTATCACTTCACTTTCAGTCTATGTGTGTCCTTACATCTGAAATGAGTCAATGAGTCTCTTGTGGGGAACAAATAGATGGGTCTTGTTTTTTTTGTTTTTTTTTTTTTTGTTTTTTTGGTATTTTTAAAATCCATTGAATCACTCTGTGTGTTTGATTAAAAAATTTAGTCCATTTACTTTGAAAGTAATTATTGATAAGTGTGTTCTTTTTGTCATTTTGTTAATTGTTTTCTTGCTGTTTTGTATTTCCTCTCTGTTCCTTTCTTCTTCTCATGTTGTCTTTCTTTGTGGTTTGGTGACTTTCGTTAGTGATATGTTTCGATCCTTTCTCTTTCTCTTTAGTATCTACTAGATGTTTTTGCTTTGTTGTTACCATGAGGCTTACATATAGCAATATATATAAAAGTCTATTTTAAGTTAACTTAAGTTTGAACGCATTCCAAAGCTCTTCTTTTTTTATCTCCCTCCTCCTGTGTTTTATGTTTCTAATGTCACATTTTACATCTTTTTGTCTTGTGTATCCCTTAATGAATTATTATAGTTATAGTTATTTTTATTACTTTTGCCTTTTAACCATGGTACTAACTTTAATGTGAATAATACACTATCTTTACTATATATTTAACTTTACCAGTGAGATTTATACTTTTATACGTTTTCTTGTTATTTATTAGTGGCCTTTCTTTTCAGGTTAAAGATGTTCCTTTAACATATCTGTAGAGCCAATTTAGTGGTGATCAACTCCTTTAGCTTTTGCTCATCTGGAAAACGATTTACGTCTCCTTCAATTCTTTTTTTTTTTTTTTTTAAGATTTTATTTTATTTATTTAAGAGAGAGAGAGTGAGAGACCACAAGAGGGGGTAGGGTCAGAGGGAGAAACAGACTCCCCACTGAGCAGGGAGCCTGATGCAGGACTCAATCCTAGGACCCTGGGATCATGACCTGAGCCAACGGCAGTCACTTAACCAACTGAGCCACCCAGGTGCCCTGTCTCCAATTCTGAATGAAAACTGCTGGATAGAGTATGACTGGGAGCTTTTTTTCTCTCAGCACTTTGAATTTATCACACTACTTTCTTCTGGTCTGTAAAGTTTCTGCTGAAAAACCTGCTAACAATCTTATGGGGGTTCTCTTATACATAACACATTATTTGTCTTTTGCTGCTTTTAAGATTCTCTTCTTGTCTTTAACGTTTGACATTTTAATTATAATGTGCCTTGATGTAGGTCTCTTTGAGTTTCTCTTATTTGGAACTCTCTGAGCTTCCTGCAGCTGGATGTCTGTTTCCTTTACTGGGTTATAGAAGTTTTCAACCATTTTTCTTCAATAAATTTTTCTGTCCCTTTCCCTCTCTCTTCTCCTTTAAGGACCCCTATAAAGTGAACATAAGTCCACTTACCCCATAAGTCCTTTAAGCTACAGTCACTTTTTTAAAATTCTTTTTTTCTTTTTGTTGCTCTGATTGGATAAGTTCCACTGCCCCATCTTTGAGTTCACTGATCCTTTCTTCTGCTTCATCTAGTCTGCTGTTGAATCTTTTACTTTTCAATTTAGTTATTGTATTCTTTAGCTCTGTAACTTCTGTTTAATGTTATCTTATATTTTGAAGTTCTCACGGTGTTCATCTATTGTCTCTCAAGTTAAATGAGCATCTTTATGACCTTTTATCAGGAAGATTATTTATCTCCATTTCATTAAAGTTTGTTTCTGAGATTTTATCTTATTCATTTATTTGGAACATATTCCTCTATTTTTAAATTTTGCTTGACTCTGTGTTGTTTTTAAGCAATTAGATGAAATAACCACCTCCCCCAGTCTTGAATGAGTGCGCTACA
Organism: Phoca vitulina; assembly: GCF_004348235.1. Lineage (NCBI taxonomy): Eukaryota > Metazoa > Chordata > Mammalia > Carnivora > Phocidae > Phoca > Phoca vitulina. The sequence goes on from NW_022589708.1 coordinate 79,038,031, forward strand.
AGGAGTCTAGGAGATGAATTTTATTGTTCAACCCTGCCCTAGCTCTTTGTCTCTCAAATCTTTGTGATTGACCAAGCAGCCTATTATTTATTTATTTATTTATTTATATTTATTTATTTATTTATTTATTTTAGAAAGGGACAGAGAGAGAGGGGTGGGAGATGGGGAGGGGCAGAAGGAGAGGGAGAGAGAGAGAATCTCAAGCAGGTTCCATGCTCAGCATGGAGCCCAACATAGGGCTTGATCTCACAACCCTGAGATCATGACCTGAGCTGAAATCAAGAGTTGGATGGTTAACAAACTGAGCCACCCAGGTGCCCCATAATTTTTAATAGCTCCAAATAGTTGAGGCTGTGCCAAGATCTGCTGGTTTCCCAAAAGGCAGAAGCTCAGTCAGCACCTATATTCAAGCTGACTGGAAGTCAGAGTCTCAGGCAGCAGCTTCTAAAGCCTGCAAATATATAGAGTCTGTGGGACCACAGGTGTAAGCCCTGCTGACTACCAGAGCCAGATGATCTGGAGATATCCCCTGGGTAACAGTTGCAAAAACTGGGGCTCCAGGAATATATAGGCTCCTTTTTGGGAGATACTGGTAAGCTGTGCTAAGGCAGAGAGAGAGCACAAAGATGACAACCACTGGCCTATATTCTTTGAGATCTCCTCTGTAGACTTATAGATGTGTGCTGAACCTGAAGCCTTCCCCTCAGGCTGAAATTCTAGGACAAGCAAAGAGGCCTCTTTCACAAAAAGGCTAGGTAGTGCCCTGAGGTGGTAACCTGCCAAGAACTGTCTTTTCAATTGTTATAGTGCTGTGTGACTCATGAACACAGCCCCCTGGCCACCAGAGCCAGGCAATCAGGGTGTGTTCCCTGGGTGGCAACAACCAAAAATGGGGCAGCAGATGCATGTAATCACTCCCTACTGAGAGATATTGGTGCTCTGGAGCATGGCAGGGAGAGAGCTCATCTTCTAAGGTCTCTGGAAAGGATTGCAGTCCTTAGATGTGTTTAGTTAGAAGCATGCTCCCCAGGCTGCAGCTGTGATAATAAGCTAATAGGCCTGTTTTACAGAAAGATTGAACTATTGGGTCTTTTGCCTCTTGCTGTGGCCTGGGGTGGTAGCTGTTTAAGAACTCTCATTGTGGTTATAGTCCTATGGTACCCATGAGCAGAAGCCTTGCTGGCCACCAGAGCCTGATGATACAGAGGTGTCCACTGGTGGCAGCCACAAAATTGTGTTAAGTTAGATGCCTGCCCTTCACGCCAATGCTTTAAAATTAGTAAATGAGCCTCTTTCAGTGCAACTGGCTGCTTCTGTGCTGGGACTTCGGGTGAGTGAGTCTGAGCATGTGAGCTCTTTAAAAGCTGCTTACCAGATCACTATAGCCATGTGGGTCTCACAGATGTGATCCCCGTTAGTTTTTAAATCTAGATTCTTTAAAAAAAAGATTTTATTTATTTATTTGACAGAGAGAGACACAGTGAGAGAGGGAACACAGCAGGGGGAGTGGGAGAGGGAGAAGCAGGCTTCCCATGGAGCAGGGAGCCCGATGTGGGGCTCAATTCCAGGACCTGGGATCATGACCTGAGCCAAAGGCAGACGCTTAACAACTGAGCCACGCAGGCGCACCATAAATCTAGATGTTTTGAGGGGTTCATCTCTCAGGTGCATCTCTCAAGTTGAGGTGCCTGATGTCAGTTGCAAACCCTTTGGTCCTCAGAAAGAAGCTCTGGGTTTTGGGTTCCCTCCTAATTGTGGGTCACAGCACCAGGATGGGGTTTATGGTAAGACTGTGTCTCAGCTTATCCTACCTGCTTCAATGTGACTTTTTTTTTTCAAATTTGCCCAATGTGTAGGAGTCCCTCTGCCAGTTTTTAGGTTTTTCTCAGATGAAATATGTTGTTGTAGAGTAAGTGTGTCTGTGGCAGGAGGTGAGTTCAGGATTTTCCTATGTGGCCATCTGGAACCAGAACCCCAAACCCACCAATTTAAATTTTAATCTCATCCAAAAACACCCTCACAGAAACATCCAGAATAAAGTTTGACCAAATATCTGGGCACCATGGCCCAGACAAGTAGACACATAAAATTAACCATCCCAAGTCCACCCTTTGTCAACTTGGCTCATATACACATCTCCCAAAATCATACTTAATCTCTGAATAAAGACAATAACAAGGTTGTACTTATATCTAACGTGTTAGAATTATCCTGTGTACAACCAAAAACATACTAATTCTCCCAGAAGAGGATGCAAAGTCCTTGGATAATATTTACTCTTCTCCTTGATATCATAACTTAAATACTAGGAGATAAAGTTAATAATACTTAAATACTATGATATAAAGTCAGTACATCTTATGTCACACAGTAAGAGGATAAGAGAAAGAAGAAAACAAAGATATTGGCTTAATATTTACACACAAACATATTCATAACAAAATAAGGAAGAAATACTCATAACAATTACAGTCCTCATTTCTGTAATTGGTCGTATGGTTGTAGCTGGTATTTATAACTATCTTCTTCTACTATCCATTCCATATTCCCTTTGACCCCAGCAAGTACCTTAGCTGGTCATGCTTCTTTACTTGGCAGGATGACCCAAATCTTCATTCTTTAAGGGTCATATTAATATTCCTGCCTGAATTGAGTTGTGCTGATGAGGGTGATTGATTCTACTACCATGGGAAAATTGGACTAGTCCTCTACAATGGAAGTAAGTAAGAGTATGTCTGGAATATACATGTATATTCCAATATGTCTGGAATATAAGAGATCCTTAGGACATCTCTTAGTAGTCTGTATTCCAAACATACTCTTCCTTACTTTCATTGTAGAGGACAAATCCAATTTCTCCATGGTAGTAGAATTAATCACCCTCATCAGCACAGTAACTCCCTTCTCTGCTGATTCAAAAGAATGAGAAGCCCAAAGTGCCCAGGTGACAGTCTTCACTTCCAATTCAGTGGAATCTTTGTTGTGTCTCCTGGTGGAAACATTTCTCCCTTTGGAACTAAGACCTGTAGGCCAGCAGAGTATAAGTTCACAGGAACAGGAAACAAACATTTTGCCAGCAGGTCACTAAGGGTAATAATAAGTGGTACCACTCCCATTTATACTCCTTAATTCCTGGATTTCTCCTGGCTTGGGAGAAACAACACTGTATATTGGATCCTGATTCATAGTCTGGAGTCTCCTGAAGATCCTTGCCCCAGGCCTGAAAGACATTGCCACATAGCTGGTACTATAACAGGATCTTTTAAAGTCCATTCCACTGTTTTAGCAAACTAGCTGCTTTAGGATGATGGGGCACATGGTGTGACCAGTGAATTCCATGAGAATGGATCCATTGCATTACTTCATTTGCTATGAAGTGAGTTTCTTTATCCAAAGCAATACTGTGTGGAATACTATGATGGTGGGTAAGGCATCCTGTAAGTCCACGGATAGTAGTCTGGGCAGAAGCATTGTATGAAAGGAAGGCAAATCCTTATCCAGATTAAGTGTCTTTTCCAGTAAGAACAAAATGCTGCTCTTTCCATGATGGAAGCAGTCCAATGTAGTCAACCTGCCCAGGTAACTGGTTGATCACCCCAGGGAATGGTGCCATACCAGGGACTTGTTGACCTCTGCTGTTGGCAGATTGAGCAATCAGTGGTGGCCAAAGCCAAGTTGACCTTGGTGAGTCTGTGTTGCTGAGCCCATGCATAACCTTCATCCCCTCCAGCATGGCCTCTTTGTTCATGAGCCCACTGGGTGATGACAGGGGTGGCTGAGGGAAGATACTGAATGGCATCTACAGAAAGGGTCATCTTATCTACATGATTATTGAAATCCTCCTCTGCTGAGCTCACCTGTTGCTGAACATTTACATGGCACACAGATACCTGTTTTTGCCCATTCAGAGAGAGGTCTATCCACATACCGTTTCCCCAGACTTCTTTGACACCAATTTTCCAATCATGTTTCTTCCAAGTCCCTGACCATCCAGTCAAACCACTGGTGACAGTATATAATTACCCATCTGGCCATTGCTTCTTCCAAGCAAGGTGAACAACCAGGTGCACTGCTTGATGTTAACCATCACAGGGAACTTAATACATTGGAACTTGACATTACCGAAGCATCTGCCACAGGACCAAATTATCTATCAGACCATCCTATAACATTTAGTTGTGTTGAGGTCTTTAATATTTTAACATTTAGTAAGTAATTATCAAGATCTATTTTATTGTGGACCTAGAATACTGAATTCCTTCCAAGAAGAAGAAGTATTACTGTTGCATATCAATACAACAGTCAGCCATATCTAAAGATACGTATAAAGAAAAGTGAGAAAATCCAAATATTTTTGTTGGCCAGATATCATGAACATGATAAACACACTGGGAAGAAAAATACACATAGAGAAGAAGTTTTACTGAATCTTGTTAGAATTGAAAACCTCCAGAATGGAAATATGGGAAGAGCTGGAAAACAAAGGTATTCATTATACAACATTGCTTGCATTTGGTTTTTATTTAACTTTTTTTGCATTTGCTTTTTAAAAAATCACGTTTGTCTGATAACCTATTATGCATAAGCTAGATGGAGGGGTATTTAAACTTTTACAAGTGAAAAAGCAGTATAACCAGAAGTCCTCATAAGCCTCTTCCATTCATATTTAGGAATGAAGGCTTAAAACCACCAGAATCAAGAAACTGATATCTTATAATTTATATCGCATCTATTTGCAAAAAGCATTTGGTGTAACTTAAAACTTTAAAAAGCATAAGTAAAAATAATTAACAATTATAAAAGGAAGATAATCAGTCAAGGGGAAAGAGAAATTATTTTTCAAGGGAACTTGGGTCTGTAGGGATTTTTACTTTTGTTTCTAATCCGATGATGAAGTTAATAAATACTTTCCCAGACCTCTAACAAAATTGCCCACTTTCCTTCTTAAGCTCTTCTTTATCAGTTCTCCTTCCCTTCACCACTTTACATGCTCACCCTTGAAACTTCTCATCCACACCCATGAAATCATCAACTGGCTGTGTACTGTCATCTCCCAAACCTATTTCCTACGTATATTAGGTACCCTAAACTCAGTATCACCAAGGCCAAACCCATCTTCTTCATCCTTATCTGAGATGTCCCCACCATCCACCCATTTGCCCAAGACAACCTGAATCATACTTCCATTATTTCCACATCTCATAAGTCACTAGGTTTTGTTTTAATAGCACCCAAATAAATATACATCTTTCTCCACATTCTCACTCCACTCCCCTGGCTCAAATGCACATCCTCTCTTAGAATATTTCAAAAGCCTCCTAATTGGTATCCATAGCTCCAGGCTTCATCTACCTTTGTCCATGGTGGGCACTAATCCACAGAGATTTCCTGAAAATACAGATCTGATCATATCATTCCCAGGATCAGAATTCTTCAACAACTCCTCATTGATAACAAAATAACATAACCTCCATAACATGGCATATGATATCCTCATGCTGTGGCCCTGTCTCAGTATCTGGCCTCATTAAAGAATGAACTGTTCTGGGGCACCTGGGTGGCTCAGTCATTAAGTGTCTGCCTTCGGCTCAGGTCATGATCCCAGGGTCCTGGGATCGAGACCCGCATCAGGCTCCTTACTCAGCAGGGAGCCTGCTTCTCCCTCTCCCACTCCCCATGCTTGTGTTCCCTCTCTCACCATGTGTCTTTGTCAAATAAATAAATAAAATATTTTTTAAAAAAAGAGTGAACTGTTCCACCTAAGCAAATTTTCAAGAGAATTCAAGTTTGTCTCTAAGTGCAATGATAATAATTGTATTCACATTGTTAAAAATATTTGTAACATATATCACATGAATCATGTCTTTCAAACAGATAGCTCTAGATATAATTTCACTTTTGGTGGCACAGGGTTACCATTATGGATTCCAGTTCCTGGGCTGTGTTGTAATAGAGTGAGGTTCCCAGGAGTTCCTAAGCCATGCTAGGCTATTTAGCTCTTCACTCACATCCCAGAATATTTGGTAAATCTGTTGCTTTCACCATTTCTGTTTTCATAGCTGACCTGTTAAAGTCTATCCACACCTCCTGCACTTCTAATCTTCTGACTACTGTACTCTATGGATATAAGCAATTGTGTTAAATCAGTAATTTCATTTTTGCATATAATTCTAAATCCATGGACTCCAATCTGAGCACTTTTCCTCTAAATTAAAATACACAAATTTTCTAAGAGCCTGTTTCTCTATGTTTATTCTTCCACTTACTACTGTGTATATAACAGTTTTCTTGGGGGTTGAAGCTTCACTTTATTAGCTTGTGTGGTGGTGGTTTATTATATTTTGAGGCTTAGTGAGCTGGCTTGGGAATTTATGTGTGTTCATTAAAGAACAAGGGATAAACCCAGAAACCCCAATCTGCGCTGTTGCTTCCCTTTTAATCCTGTACTCACTCTGTAGAAGTTCTCCTCAAGCAAACTTGAAGGCCATCCTTCCTGTGCTCCCAAGGGCTCCTAGCCCAGGCATTCAGTGATCACCACAGCTGATGTACTGCTTGATTGCCAGCACTAAGACAAATTGCTTTGGTCCTAATTGCATGAAGGATTGCCCCTGATCCTAAAAGATACAGAATGGGTCAGATGTTAGGGGTTGTATAAAGGAATCAAAACACTGCTCAAAAAAATCTAGGCAAGTATGGAGAGAACTAGCTCACTGTTGGCAGAAATACCTGAGGACTTAACACCCAGCATTTAGTTCACTGGGTGTGTCTCTATGGACATTGATTTTTTTTTTCCCCAAGGAGATTGGATAAGGAGGATCTTCTTGACAGTGTTGTAACTGTAGGAAGAAGCCACAGAACCACTCCAATTGAGAGCATTTTGTCATATAGCCCATGTGGTCTGATATATATATGTATCATATGTATATATATGTATTTATGTATCTTCCACCTCCTAAGCTAAACCCTTTAAAGGTGTTTATTATCTTATAGCTCTTAATGTTGTGTTTTGAATGTAAGACATTAACTTGCTATTTTAAAAGATTTATTTATTTATTTATTTATTTGAGAGAGAGAGAGAGAGCACGAGTGGGAGGGGCAGAGGGAGAGGGAGAAAGAATCTGAAGCAGACTGTGCTGAGTGCAGAGCCTAATGCTCATGACTTAATGCTCATGACCCTGAAATCTTGACCTGAGCCATAACCAAGAGTTGAAAGCTTAATTGACTGTGCCACCCAGGCACCCCTAACTTGATTTTTATTAACCATTTCCCAAAATATCCAAGTGATTTAAGTTATAGCCAATAAAATAAACCATTTGATTTGAAACATCCTCTTGATGGTGTTATATATGATGTTAGAAGCACATGATATTTGTCTAGGAAAGAAAATATGTCAGGACTGCTGGAAAAAGCTGAAACCCTTCAGCAAGCCATGTAGTTTTGCATGTCACATAAATTCTGGGTTCAGAATTAACTCAGAAGTCATCCACCTCACTTACTGAGTCATACACGCCTCATGTAATAGCTGTATTTTCTCAATCATAGTCTTCCCAAACCAGATCCTCCTATGAGCATTTATAGCCAGTAGTGAAGAAATTTTTTAAATGGGGCACCAGAGAGGTAGAAAGTGTAAACACCAACCCTGATGGCAGAAGACAGGAGCATAAACAAGGCCAAGGCTCATGATGAGAGAGGGGGTAGTGGTTGATGTAGAAGGTTAGCATTAGTTCTCTAGGGAAGAGTGGTTCAGAGTCTGAGAGCTCCAAGGCTACTCAAGTGACCAGGCAGGAAAGAACTTCATGTATGCAAAGAGGGTCAGTAAGTGGTGACTCAGCCCAAAGCAGAAGAGACATGAAGACCAAGGAGGCCAGGGGGTCCTCCCTGATCACGTGATCCATGTGAGTGGCAAATGTGACTATGACCACTGACTCAAGGAGGGTTGTATCATTCTCTCTGCTCAGGTCTTCTGGATTCAGCTGCATAAGAGCAGACAAGTGTGGGGAGACAGGAGAGGAAAGGCTTCCAGGTGGCTATTACCAAGAGGCAGGAAGTTTCATATTTTTTCCCCAACTCTTTTTATTTTGTCCCTTGAATTGCTACTCTTTTCCATCTATGCTCTATCCTTACACTTTCATCTTAATTCTGCTGATTCCTAAAACTGTATTTCTAGCCTAGCTCTCATCCTGGATTTCCTAATGTTTACCAGACATTTCTGCTTATACATATTGGAGTTGTACCAAGTAGTAAATATATATAACAAAACTCATCATTCTTTTCCCCCACAAAAATAGTTCCTTCCCATATTCGTTTCCTCATCTCAGCCAACAGAACTGTGATTCCTCCACTCCTTCAGAACAGAACCCTTAGAAACAGTTGAAACTCATGTCTCATCTTCATCCTGCATCTAGACTCCTGTATCTTTCATCCGACTCAGATACCAAATCCTGTTGATTCTTCCTTTAAAATCTCCCTCCCTTTACATCATTCCATAAAACTCATTTAAGCATCTTTTATCCTCACAGGACCAAATCACTCAATCAGCCTTCTAGCTAACTTCCCTGATTCCCAGCTCTCTCTGCTTTATTCCATCTTATATCCTACTTTCCAGCTATCCTTCCTAAAGTACTAATTTTCTAGAACTTTTTCCTTGTCCAGGAATCCCAAGTGGTTTCATACCATTTGCTACAAGTCCAATTTTGACACCAGACTGTGTCCTCTCAGTCTGGCTCACATTCTAATTTCCCCAAATTCCCCAACAGGCCCTCCAGCCCTCCAATTTGGCTCTTCTCTGTCCTTTGCAGACATGTTCAGAGGCTGCTCATAACCAGCCTCCGGGCTTTGGTCAAGTTCGGCAATGGCCCCAAATGTCCTGCTCTCTACTCTCCCGGCCTATCTTTCAATGCTCAGTCTAAGTCTTGCTCATTACCTAAAGCCTACTGTATTCATCTGGGTCCTCCCAGTAGATACCAAAATGGGTTTGCACATACAAGGATTTTATTAGGGGAAATGTCTATGAGAGAAAATAAGAAAGGATACTGGGGAGGCTGGGAGAGCCTGCAAATCTGACCCCCAAGTGAAAGAGGGAAGGAAGTTTGGGTGGAAATGTCCTAGATTACTGTTCGCTCAGTCACTGGCTCAGATCAGCCCATGAGAAGCCTTGGCCTTAGTATGAACTTCTCTACATTTCAGAACACAGCAGCTTGGGCCCTTGGTCAGTGACACACTTGTAGTTGAATGTCTGCACGGAACATTATCAAAGTCACCACACCTGGTTTAATGCTTCGGGCCCACATGGATCTCTTCATTCTGTGAATTCACACTGCATATAGAATTAATACCACCTCATCTGAAACTTAATTTTTTTACCTCAACTGTTTATTTTGTCTCCCCAGACTCTTGATTTGGGTAATATGCCTCATAGTTTTTTGGTCATTGTCTACCATCTGGGAATTCCTAATACAAATACATTTAACTCACAATTAAATGCTTTTTCAAGCCCAATGCGGGGCTTGAACTCACAATCCTGAGATCAAGACCTGAACTGAGATCAAGAATCGGATGTTTAACTGACTGAGCCACCCAGGTGCCCCAACAATTAAATACTTTTAAATTGTGAGTCATTCGTCATTCTTTATGAAAAGGCACTCTTAATGTGGAGACTAGAAAAATCTCTTCCTCCTATTTTGTGAAAGATTTGCTTACAGATCAATAGCAGCCAAAGAAGGGATAGTATTAAAAATAGCCCTTTGGGGAACAAGAGGTACTCAGAAATGGGGGGCATTTAATTGTGCAAATTATGGATAAATTGGAAAGAAAAAAAAAGAAGAAGAAAGAGGGGAAAGAAGGAACCCAAGGAAAAAATGCTTCTCTCTGGTTCCATTTTCATGGATACAAATATAAAAATAAATCAAGTCATGATTCTACTACTAAGGGAGGATGTTGAAATGTTGAAATTACCAGCCATGTTGTGCTCTAGAGAGAGAACACAGCAATGATTCTGTGGCAGCCTTGAAAAATGGCCACTAGGCTGGCCAGGTGGAAGGAAATCAGCTTCCCAAAGGATTTAAATTCTAAATGTAAAAAAAGGAAAGAAAAAAACACCAGATTTTAAAAGTATTGTTTGGAATAAGCTAAGTTAGAGGAACACTGACAAGTTCTGGGAGAAATATGAAGAGTAGTTTTTATTTGGACCCAGGTCCAGAGATTTCCATTATCCCTCTACATTTCCAACAATGATAAAAGACATTTTATATATTTCCTATATATTTTATATGATTCTCCATCTCTCAACTCCAACTGTTAGAGCAAGGGCATGGACTCACAGAGGTTTTCCAAAGAATCAAGAATAAGATTTCAGAAGCCTTACATTTTAGATTTTAGATTTAAACTTTGCTCTGATATTTTTGGTAAAACTTCCAAACGAGTTAGTCATTTGTTGATTACATTTTGAAATATAGATTGTTTTAACCCTAAAATTCCTGAGATTTAAATGGTTTATTAAAAATATTAGCATTAAGATTGAATTTTGTATGTCGGTGAGTTCAATTAGTATTAGTTAAGCATTTTTACAACCATGTTCATGAGGAATGTAGGTCTATAATTTTCTTTTCTTGTAATTTTTTAGGTGGTTTTGGTATCAGGATAATGCTGACTTTATGAAACAATTTGGAGAATGTTCTCTCACCTTTTATTTTCTTAAGATGTGTAAGATTAGTAATATTTTTTCCTTAAATGTATGATACAATTCATTTTTACAAATTCAATTTCTTTTATAGATACTGGGCCATTTAGATATTCCATTTCTTTTTGTTACAGTTTTTGAAAGTTTTTGAAGTTATTTATGCATTTTGTGTAAATTTCTAATTATATTGGCGTAAAGCTGTCTATAATAATCCCTGATTATTCTTTAAATGTCTGTAGGATCTGTAATGATATCTTTATTCCTGTTATTGGTAGTTTGTGTTTTCTCTATTTTTATCTTGATCAGTCTTGTTTGTGGTTTATAAACTCTGTATAGTTTGTTGTTTTATAGTTTATTCTCCTATCTTTACCACTTCCTCCCTTTTACATATTTCGGATTTAATTTGTTGTTCTTTTTCTAACTTCTTGACATTGAAACTTAGATTATTTATATTAATTCTTTCTTCTTTTCTAATATAAGTATTAAAGTTCTAATTTCCCCTAAGCATTGCTTTAGTTGTATCTTACAAATTTTCATGTTGTATTTTTATTATCACTTGGTTTAAATATTCTATAATTTCCCTTGTGATTCTCAAAAATACTTCTTTTGACTAATGGGTTATTTAGTAGTGCATTGCTTAATTTCCAAATATATGGGAATTTTTCTAAATATCTTATTGTTATTGATTTCTAATTTAATTCCATTGTGGTCAGAGAACATATTCTGTAAGATTTCAATATTCTGAAATGTATGGAGACTTATTGTACTGCAAAACATGTAGTCTATCCTGATGACTGTTTCACATACACTTGAAAAGACAGTGAATGTATTCTTCCTCTGGTAGTAGTGTTTTTTATAAATGTCAATTAGTTCAAGTGGTTTAAGGTGTGCTTGATACCTTTGACATCCTTAAAGATTTTTTTGCCTTGCTGCTCTATTATTTTTATTGAGAGCCATTTAAAATCTCTGACTGTGTTAATGGATTTATCTATATCCTCCTTTAACTCTGTCAGGTTTATTTCATGTTTTTTGAAGCTCTATTTTGAGGCATGTGTACAATTAGGTTTGTTATATCTTCCTGATGAAATGCCACTCTTTACCTCTAAGATTCAATTTCTTGAAGTCTACTTTGTCTTATATTAAAATAGCCACATCAAGTGTTCTGTGTTTCCTGTTTTCATGATATGTCTTTCTTCCTTTACCATCCACCTGGCGCTGTCTTTGTACTTAAAGTGCATATTTTCTAGACAGCGTATATTCGGATATTCCTTTTTAACAGCTTGACAATCTCTGCCTTTTAATTAGAGTGTTTAGTCCATTAACAATGTAATTTTTTACATGGTTGAGTTTAAGTCTACCATTTTGTTATGTGCTTTCTAGTTATCTGATTTTGTTTCTCAGTTCTTTCTTGCTTGCTTTCTTTGGGCTAATATAATACTTTTTAATATTCTACTTTAATTCCTTGATTGTATTTGTTTATGGTTATTCTAGAGATTACAGTATGCATCTATTCAGAATAATATTGTACCATTTCACGTAAAACATAAAAATCATACAACAGTACAATTGCATTCACCCCATCCTTTGTGTAAATCTTATCACGTATTTTATGCTTGTAAAATTATTTCTTTGAAAAACAACTTTTTATGGCAAAATAACTTCACATTCCAGAGTTTTTACCTTATGTAAATGTAAAACATGTAGACAATCATACCACCTGGAGAAGGACACATGCAAGGTGTCTTCTCATGGGTGCCACATCCATTCAGTGAATTTTTTATTTTTATTGTTTTTTCCAGCTCTATGTTTTTCTGCGTGTATGTGTGTGTTTATAGTTCCCAGTTCTCTGGCAAGATTGCATATCTATTAGCTCATTTGCATCACTTTTCCATATATATATATATATGTATATATATATATATATGGAATATCTATTAAATTTTTGTGTGTTTATTCCAACATCTGGACCATCTTGAGGTCTGTTTCTATTGACTGCTATTTTTCTTGATTATGGGTCACAGTTTCCTACTTTTCCACAAATCTAGTAATTTTTAATCATATGTTCAACACTTTGGATGATATTCTATAGGAAATATGGATTCTGTCATCTTTCACTAAAGTGTGTTGAGGATTATTCTGGCAGGAGGTTAAATAACTGACACCTTTTTGATCCCATCAGGATTTATTCTTGGTTAGGGTGGTTCTATTGTGGTTTTGAACTTAATCATTGTGTGTTTCCTTTACTCTAGGTTGTAGTCTCTTTTGAGCCATGATCTTTCCAGGATCTCAACAGAAAGCACAAGATACTCAGTGAGCCATCTCCACTCAGGTGGGCCAGAATGCCAACATCTGTCAACACTGTAGACCAGACCAGTAGAGCCTTGTCCTACAAAGACCAGTCTTCAGCCAAGAAATAGTGAATTTCCACATAGACTCCTGGATAGCAATCCCCATCATTATAGCTCTTCCTCCTCCAGTACCCTCCCCATACCCTCCAGTTGTTTTGTCCACCTCAAACTCCAGTTTCTGATTGATCAGCTGACTGAGACCACACTTAGTTGGGTCCTACCCTCCCATGCTGCAGCAGAAATATATCTCCACGAAGAAATCCAAAGCAATGATGGGGGCCATTTCATGTGTTTCCTTTTTCTCAAGGCTCATAGTCATGCACTGTTGGTTGTTACTTCATATATTTTGTGCAGTTTATAGTTGCTTTGGCTAAGATGGCATGTCCTGTACCAGTTACTTTGCCATGGCCAGAAATGGAAGTAAGAATCCCCATCTTTAAAATATTTTATTGGGGAAAAAATGCTTCTGGGAACTGGGACAGTTCTTTACTGACCAATGCAAAGCTTTGTAGTATAAGAAGAAGTTAGCTGTTTTGTAATATAAATCTCAAATTTCTCTAGTTTCTCATCTCTGTCGATCATTGAGTTATCATTATGGTTGCCATTTAAGCATAATTATACTGCTACATTATATTCTTTATAGCATATTCTTGAAATTGCACAAACTTTTTTATTATGGAAAAATTCAAATACATATATACAAAAGTAGAGTGAAGAGTGTAAAGTTGTACATACAAAATCATCCAATTTTTTCAAAAAACATGTGCATAAAATAAAGACTATATACAGTATGGAAAAAAAAAAAAGAGTGTAATGAACCTCTATGTTCCCATCACCTGCTTTAACAATTATTAACCTGTGAACGGTCATATTCTTTGTACCTTCACCACCTCCCCCTAGATTATTTTGAAGCAGATCCCAAACATTATCTTATTTTTTTTTAAAGATTTTTATTTATTTATTTAACAGAGATAGAGAGAGAGCACAAATAGGCAGAATGGCAGACAGAGGTAGAGGGAGAAGCAGGCTCTCTGCCAAGCAGGGAGCCCGATGCGGGGCTCGATCCCAGGACCCTGGGATCATGACCTGAGCCAAAGGCAGCCGCTTAACCGACTGAGCCACCCAGGTGCCCCAACATTATCTTATTTTATCTGTGCATATTTCTAAAGACACAGATGCCCTCTTTTAAATAAAAATGCAATATCATCTCACTTTAATATTTCCTCAACATTTCTAAATACACAGTGAGTGTTTCCCTGATTGTAATATAATTTTGTAACATTTTATTTATTTGAATAAGGATCAAATAAGGCCCATATACAGTGTTTTGCTAATTTGCCTTTAAAGTCTCTTTTAATTTTCAGGTTTGCTCCAAAATTTTTACTTGTTCTTCTCCTTTTAACCTTCAGAATTTACAAAATTTGTATTCTGCTGATTGCATCCCCAGTTGTAAACCGGCAGTGTCGTTTAGCATGTTCCTCTCTCTGTATTTCCTATAAACTAGTAGTAGATCTAGAAGCTTAATCAAATTCAGGTTCAAACTTTTTGATGAGGTTATTTCATAGATAGTGTTGTTTCTTCTATTGTGTGCATGATGTCTGGTTTCTTTCCTTGTATAAGAAAGGTAGGATACATGCTTGACTCTTTCCCTTTACTCATCAGTTTTCATAATAATGAATTGGTTCCTTAGTCTCCTCTAAAGGTAATCAAGGATTTTCTAATATTGCTATGAATTCATGGATTTAAACCTGTTTGGTATATTTTGGTCTTTACAATTAGTGCCCTTACTGATGCTAATTTTGTCCCGTCATTGACCAGTGGGGGTATCTCACAAGTTGTTTCCTGAGTCCTTTTGACACAGCCCTAGTTGTCCTTGATGGCTTCTTTCCTTGCTCTAGGGCAAGATGTTGAAGGCCCCTCTTCTACATATCCTGCCCCAGACCTAGAATCAGCCATTTCTCTGGGAAGCCGGTTCATTTTCTTGGGAAGTGATATTTACAGGCCACTATCCAAGCACTAAAAGAACTTGTCTTTATGGGATTATCATTTTAGTTCTTATCAATGGATAGACCTAAGTTTTTGTTGTTGTTTGTTTTTGTTTCTAGAAAAAAATACATCGTGAGTTCATACTAGATGTCTTATTCACATCAGGACAATAGTTTTTACTTAATCTCATCAATCTTACATCCACCTCTCTCCCAGAAAATATCTTGGTTTTCAATAGCAAAAATAGTTCCTTATTTGCTTTACCTCACATTACACATACAATAGTCTCAAAATAATAATACCATCATTAACTAAACAATATGAGTATTGACAATGTAAGTTTTCTTTGTTGTTTTTGTTTGATTTTGAATTTATTACCCTTGGAGCAAACGCCATAGCCAAATTACTGTGGCTTACTGTTGCTTGGAATGGTTCTTCTCTGAGTGGTTATCCCACTACTGATGACTCTGTTGGGTTCATTTGTTTCTTTTTATTTTCCATTTCCAAAGATTGCTTTTTAATATTAAAAGTTTTTTATAATTAAGTAAAATATTTCTTTGATTCCATAGTCCAATATACAAAAGAAGGCATATTCAAAGAAATATAGCTTCTAGCCCAGTCATCTCCAGCCTATTCCCTCCATTGTAACATAGGTAATAATTTTTAAATTTTTATGGTTTATCCTCTATTGTTTTCTTTAAATATAATATGTATATATACTTTATATATACTAAATATATATCATAGGCATTCTATAATATATTTTCATTTATACTTTATGTATATTTATATAAAATATACTTTATATATACTTTAAGTATATATATTATATACATATCTTATATATATAATATATATATTGACATACCTCCCCCTTTCTTAGATAATGGTAACATTCCAATATATACTTTCCTCCACCTTGCTTTTTTTACTTAAAAATATATCTTAGAGATATAGTAGTTCAAAATATATTTGTATGTTCACATACATATATATAATGTATAATATAAATATATACTTTTATATAAATAAAATATAAATATATAATATAAATATATAATATTTACATAAAAATAATTTATATAAATATATATATACACACTTTTTTTCTCCTAAAGAACATAAGAGAAATATGTGGATCTTGGTTGGGGTTGCTTCCTAAGCATTGTTTTCAAGTTCTACTATTATTTCATTTGAAGAAATTAATAAATACCCTAGATTCTGTGCCAATAAAAATCAGTATAATTTGGTTGAATATAATACTTCATTTCATAATTAAGAGATTGAGATAGGATAGGAATATCTGGTATATAAAGTTGTTTGACTTCTGTATGTCTTAGTTTCCCGATCTGTAAAGGAAGGAAAGGAAGACACGATCTCTTGGTCTAGCTAAAGCCCCTCCCTGTCACACACTTTATGATACCCTGTGCTTTTCTTTCAGGCAATCTTTCATAATTGTATTTAAATGATGACTTTCATGAAATCCATCTTACCTGTGTCAGGAAGTGAGGGACACATCTATCATGTTTTCCACTTACATTTAGTGCCTATGTAGTATCTGGCATATGTAGATAAAAAAATTATTGTTAAAGGAGTGAATGAATAACCCTAGCTCTAAAACTTTGTATGAGTGTCATTTAAAATAAGCAGTTGTCTATGTAGCTACTATTAACCAAGAGATCAGTTAAAAAAAAATTTTTTTAAAAAGGTGAGTAACGGGCGCCTGGGTGGCTCAGTTGGTTAAGCGACTGCCTTCGGCTCAGGTCATGATCCTGGAGTCCCGGGATCGAGTCCCGCATCGGGCTCCCTGCTCGCCAGGGAGTCTGCTTCTCCCTCTGACCCTCCTCCCTCTCATGCTCTCTGTCTCTCATTCTCTCTCTCAAATAAATAAATAAAATCTTTAAAAAAAAAAAAAAAAAAAAAAGGTGAGTAACATGCCTAAAGGAAGTTTGCTTATGTACATTCCATTCTCTATGCACCAAACTGTTCCTGTGAATTATTATAGGAGTATTAACATATTTTGAGGCCTTATAATAGTCACCTACTCATTCTAAAACTTATACAAGGATGTTCTCTGCCATAAAGCCCATCAATGAGGCTAGAAAAAGCACCTAATGTCAGAGGTCACATTATAGGGTGGACCCTGGCAAGATATCTCAGACTGAGATCAGTGCTAAAAACAACCAACCAACATGAAGCAGGCCCCTAAAAGCAGTTGGGATCAATACTCTCCAGTACAGCTATTGATTCTTTTTTTTCCCTTTCCTTTATTTATTTTACTTTTTTACTCAAGTATAATTAACACGCAGTGTTATATTAGTTTCAGGTGTACAATGTAATGATTCAATTCTGTACATTACTCAGTGCTCATCACAGTAAGTCTACTCTTAATCCCATCCATCCCCCCACCCACCTCCCCTCTGACAACCACCAGTTTGTTACAACTACCAATTTTAAATGCATGTCTTTTAATTTTCTTCTCACCAACATCGATCTGCCCAGATAATGGTAAGATTCTTCCTTAAGGGATATTTCCATTTGATGGATCAAGAATATAAAGAATATAAAAGGAAAATGTAGATAAGAAGACAAAAGAACAACTAAACTTGACAAACAGGAGAGATTCCCATTTTGTGAGTTTGTGTTTGAAATAATTATAGCTTGGCTAAGGCCTTGAGGAAATCTGTTTACTAACCACACTGAAAACACTGTTCCCTTTTGTGTTTCTTGAGAGTTATTATAGCAAGTAAGAGGTGATGGGTGCTAAAGATGGAACACCCTAATTTGGAAATCACTTTGTTGTTAAAAGGGGACAGCTTGATGCATCAGAAAGAACATGGGCTTTGGAGCCAGACAGATCTCAGTTCAAAGGTTGGCCTTTCCTAGCAGTTGGGACCTAGGCAAGAAATATACACTCTGAACCTCAGTTTCCTCATTGATAAAATGGGGATACCACCACCTACTCTGCATGGTTACTTTGAGAATTTGAAGAAATATAAGTAAAATACCTAGAATAATTTCTGGCACATATTTGGCACTCAACAAATGATGCTTTTGTGATTTCATTCTATTTCTGGGATCACGGCCTTTTTAAGCATATTCGAATATTGCTATATTGGATTAGACTGTGGGGTAAATCAAAAGAAAAATGACTACTCCCCACTCCCTTTTCTCCAAGGAGAGGTAAATAGCCCATATCACAAACCAAAAAGGCAATTTTCAAGGTAGTTTTGAATGGCATAGGCCAGAGTTTGTTCAAAGCTTCTTTTGGCTAAATGGGGTGTTAGAAAGGGCACCAGGGTTTGGCTTTTTGTTTCCACTGGTTATCTGACTTTGGAAAGGTCATTTAGCCTATTTGAGCCTCATTTCTCTCATCTACAAAAAGTGCATGATAATATCTTTTTTTGCCTATGTCACAGTGTTGTCATGAGACACAAGTGAGATAGCACAGGTAGACATGCTCTGTACCTGCAAGATGGCATACAAATGAGAGTAAGTATTAATCTCTGTCAATCTCCCTTTTCTTCCTGGTGGCCCATGCTCTCAGCCTGCTGCCAACCAATCCCTAATAAAGCACTAACCAGTCATTATAGTATTAGTGGATGTTAGCCTAGCATGACCCCTCCCAGGGGTGTGTGAGGGTAAACCATGTTCAAGGGGGACCTCCCTCTGTTCCACCCTTCTCTCACTGGGCCATGTCCTCTGGGATGATTACAGCTCACCCACAGAGATTGCCTCATATCCCCTGTGAGTCCTGGGACATTAAGGTGACCTCTGGGCTGTCAACCACACTTTCCCTCTCTTCTATAGTGTGCCACTCACTGTTCTAGGTGCTGGGGATCTTGCAGCAAACAAACAAAAATCCCTGCCCTTATGGAGTTCATATTCTGGTGGAGGAAATCAGAGACGGAAATAAGTGAAATCCATAGTATATCACACAGTGCTAAGCACTATGCACAAACACCAAGTAGGAAAATGGGATGGAGTCACTGGTGGGGCCCTGGGTGAGATGCATATGTTGGTGGCTAAATGAGGTGATTTGCCATGTTAAATAGGGTGACCAGGGAAGGCTCCCTGAAAAGGTGGTATTTGAGCAGAGATCTGCTGGTGGTGAAGGAATGAGGAATATCAGGGAACGATTTCAGCAGGTGAGAAGGTCCTGAGGCAGGGGCTAGTTTGGCATAATCAGGGAAGAGCAATGAGGCCAGCATGGCTGCCATTTCATGAGAGAAGTGGTCTCAAAGCATGGAGGCCAGATCACAGCAGCTTGAGAGGCCATTCATGAGGACCTGGGTTTTTTACTCCCAGTGAGATGGAAGGCCCTTTGAAGGGTTCTAGCAGATACATGACATGACTGGACACATCTGGCTGATGTGTGGAGAAAAAATTGTGAAGGCAAAAGCAGAGAGGTGATTGCAGTTTGGCAGATGAGATGACAGTAACCTGGACCAGTTGACAGCAGTGGATACAGCAAGCAGGGACTGGGTTCTGGATGTCTTCTGAAAGCAGAGCTGATAGGACTTAATGATGGGTTGATTGCAAAAAGTCAAGACTAGCTAAGGAAATTAGCCCCTGCCTCCTACCCTACCCTCCTTCAAAAGGGATTAAATGAGTATTTGTCTCCACCTGGGGAAAGCTCCCAGCTCCTGCCCCAAGTGACAAGAAACAAAGAGGGAAGAGGGTAAGGGGAAACTCTTAAGTCAAGAAATAAATTTAGGTGAACACCAATCTGCCCTGGAGAGGCTTTTTAGGTGGAAAAAGATCCAAAGAAATAATGTGAAATGGCAGTAGTGTTCTGGTAAATATTTAACAACTGGCTTTTTTGGGGGGGAAAGTCCTGATTTGTAGCATTTGTTAATTTCTGAGGTGTAAATATTCTCACCATAGTAGAATTCAAGCTACCAACAGGCCTCCCCTGGCAATCCATGTGTACTTACCAGGAAAATGCCACCCTATGCTGAAATCACTTCTCCACCTCCCTCCCTTTGTCCCAAGGGTGTGAAGGACCAACTTGTTCATCTTTATTTCACCATTGCAAACATAGAACTTGCAATAGCTCAATAGACATTTCTGGAACAGAACCAAACTTCATTTTAATATAATATTTATGTGGAGGATAATGTTCATTTTATCACCACTCCTAGAACACTCAATGCAGTTTCATTTTTTCCTTTATTTATTTGACATGTAATAGGATTTCTGTAATACTTAGGTTAAATAAATTCTCCTGAGCCTGCCTATGTAATATCCTTTTTCATAAGTAGTGAAAATTCAGCTTGAACTGAGCTGAACTTCACAGGATTTTAGTTCTGGTATCTTAATTGTTTAGTAATTAAAAACTTTTACATTAATCAGAAGAAGAGCATGGAAAATAAACTATTAAAGAACAATAAAGAGGAAAGGAGACTATTACCACTATCCTCCCCTTTTTTTGGTAAGTAGTAGGGTTTAAAACAAAACAAAGAATGAGTTATAATCAAAGTCTTTTCACTTCTAGATAGTCCTTGTTGAACCAAGGATAGAGACCAAGTGAAAAGACAATAGCAGATGAGAGACAACCAACAAAACGTGGAATGGAAAGCAGATGAATGAGTAGCCACTGCTGTCTTAGCAGCAAAGTGAAAGCTATAACTACACTGCCTGCCAGTGGGGAGGCCAATAAGAAGTTTACCCATGCATGCTGCAACAGCCTACCAATGATCAGGAACTGGAAGTATCAGGAACCTCTGAAAGCAGAGAGGTAGAGTGGAGCTGGAAGGACGATGGGTTGGAAGTCTATATATGGAGCAGCAATACCCTGGCATGTAGGCAGGAAACTGCCCACCCCTTCTGAAGGGACCATAGCTTGGTTTTCCAGTGAAGTTGAACTAGAGAAGCTCTGGACTTGGGACACAAATGACAGCCAAGGACAAGGTATGACAGTTCTGAAAACAAGTGAATGTCTACATACTAAACAGTGAGAATCTGAGTCCTCCAACAAAACAGCAAGAATTCCATTCAGTCACCTACAGTGAGATTCACCTATGAAAACCTCATTCATGCATACAGAGATTACAGTCAATCTTTTAGTATGTTACTCTTAAATATTAATAGTCAATGAGATCTTTGAGGAACACTTTATTTATTTATTTGTTTTTAAGATTTTATTTATTTCTTTGACAGAGAGAGAGCACAAGCACAAGCAGGGGGAGTGGCAGGCAGAGGGAGAGGGAGAAGCAGGCTCCCTGCTGAGCAAGGAGCCTGATGTGGGGCTCGATCCCAGGATCCTAGGATCATGACCTGAGCTGAAGGCAGATGCTTAACCAACTGAGCCACCCAGGAGCATCTGAGGAACAGGGCACATGGGTGGCTCAGTTGGTTAAGTGTACAACTCTTGATTTCAGCTCAGGTCATGATCTCCAGGTTGTGAGATTGAGCCCTGTGCCAGGCTCTGCACTGGGCATGGAGCCTGCTTAAGATTCTCATTCTCTCTCTCCCTCTGCCCCTCCCCCACATAAAGAACAAAACAAACCAAAAAATGGAAATCAGATGAAAGAAACAGTTCATGGAGTAAAAAAACAAACTTCCCCAAACCTCTTACTATAATAAGCATTCTCACATAGATTACAAAATATCATTTTCATAAAATCAGAAATGTTATGAAAATGGAACATTTAGAGAACAGGATAAACCTTTAGGAAATTAAAAGTATGACAACAGAAATTTTTAAAATACAGGAGTGACATCACATAAAAATGGCAAAGTAGGGCGCTTAAAGAAGTGGTCCCTCCACTGAAACAAGCAGAAATTAGCAAATATTGACAGAATCAACTTTTGTTTTGAACTCTGTAATCTAATCTGAAATTTATAGCAACCAGGACACTGATAAATGAAGAAAAGAGCAACTGAGTTCCAGTAAGAGGGCATTGTGGTATTTTTGCCTACTTGACTACTATCCTATTCCTCAGGACAGGGATAACAGCAGCTATGGGAATGATGGCCCACATTCCTAGTGGAGCTTGCTTTTGCCAGGGGCCTAAAATAGGCCTCTGGTGGATCTGTAGGCTTTCTGAAAGCAGAAAGTGAGGGCTAAAGAAAAGTCATAAGTGTCCTGGCTTATCACTGAAGGAATGCCCCAACTTATAGCCAATCTGCAAAAACTGAGAGAGTAACTTTTTTCTCCCTTTTGACCCCAGGCATTTAAGGAAATCTCTTGCAGGCACTGGCTGACCTGTGAAATAACAACAGAGATGTTAGTGACCACATATGACCAGGAATACAGACTTTACAAAAAAATTGTTTGGAAAAGTCACTAATAAAACTGATAATTGAGGACATCAAAAAACAACAAAAGCAAACCCTGAGGGACGTTAATTTTATTATATAAAAATATTATTAAAATATCAAAATATTAATTGTAATTTTAAAATGCCCATTTTTCAACAAAAAATTTCAAGGTGTACAAAGAATCATGTAAGTATGGCCCATTCATGTCAAAAAAGTAAATCAATAGAAACCACCTCTGAGTTAAGTGCAGACATTGGACTTACTAAACAAAGAATTTAAGTAAATGGTCTTAAATATGTTTAAAAAGCTAAAGGAAACCATGGACAAAGAACTAAGGAAAATGATACATGAATTAATTGAGGACATCAATAAAAAGGAACAAAATAGAAATTCTAGAACTTGTAAGTACAGTAACTAAAATAGAACTTCACCAGAGGGGTTCAGCAGCATATTAGAATTGGCAGAAAAAAGAATCAGTGAATCTGAATATAAGATTATTGAAATTATCCAGTCTGAGGAACAGAAAGAAAAAAAGAAGAAAAATGAACAGAGTCTAAGAGACCTGTGCAACACAGCAAGTATAACAAAATAAGCATTATGGAAGTCCCAGAAGAAAGAGAGGGGAAGAGAGAGAGAAAATGGGACAGAAAGAACATTTGAAGAAATAGTGCCCCAAAATGCCTCCTAAATTTGATGAAATACATGAATTTACACATATAAGAAGTTCAATGAACATCAAATTAGACAAATTCAGAGTTCCACACTGAGACATATAATTAAACTGTCAGAAGACAAAAACAAAGAGAGAACATTAAAACAACAAGAAACAACTCCTCATATACAAGGGATCCTCAATAAGATTAACAACTGATTTCTCATCAGAAACCCTGGAGGCCAGGAGGGAGTAGGATAATATACTTTAAATATTGAAAGAAAAAAAAGCCTGTCAACTGAGAATTCTATATCCAACAAAACTATCCTTCAAAAATGAAGATGAAATGAAAACAGCTCCAGATAAACAAAAACTGAGGGATCTTTTGCTAGCAGACCTGTCCTACAAGAAATGCTAAAAGAGTCCTTGAGCTTTAAGGAAAGGATACTAGACAGTAACTCAAAGCCATATGAATAAAGAACTCCAGTAAAGGTAACTACATAGACAAATATAAAAGCCGGTGTTACTGTATTTTTTGTTTGTAAATTTCATTTTATTCTTACATGTTTTAAAAGACAAACTCATGGGCGCCTGGGTGGCTCACTTGGTTAAGCGACTGCCTTCGGCTCAAGTCATGATCCTGGAGTCCTGGGATCGAGTCCCACATCGGGCTCCCTGCTCAGCAGGGGGTCTGCTTCTCCCTCTGCCCTCTTCCCTCTCGTGCTCTTTGTCTCTCATTCTCTCTCTCAAATAAATAAATAAAATCTTAAAAAAAAAAAAAAGACAAATTCATTAAAAATATACATTTATACTAATTGGCACACAATATAGAACAATGTGATTTGCAGCAAAAATAATATAAAGGGGAGTTGTAGAGTAGCTGTATAAAAACAGAGCCATAGTTCCTAGAGTATAGATCTTTTACCTCTTTGGTTAGGTTTATTCCAAGGTATCTTATGGTTTTTGGTGCTATTGTAAATGGAATTGTTTCTCTAATTTCTCTTTCTACAGTTGCGTTGTTAGTGTATAAGAAACCAACTGATTTCTGTGCATTGATTTTGTATCCTGCCACATTACTGAATTGTTGTATGAGTTCTAGTAATTTGGGGGTGGAGTCTTTTGGGTTTTCCACATAAAGTACCATGTCATCTGTGAAAAGAGAGGGTTTGACTTCTTCTTTGCCAATTTGAATACCTTTTATATTTTTGTTGTCTGATTGCTGTTGCTAGGACTTCTAGTACTATGTTGAACAATAGTGGCGAGAGTGGGCATCCTTGACGTGTTCCTGATCTTAAGGGAAAGGCTCTCAGCTTTTCCCCATTGAGGATGATATTCACTGTGGGTTTTTCATAGATGGATTTTATGAAGTTGAGGAATGTTCCCTCTATTCCTATACTCTGAAGAGTTTTAATCAGGAAAAGATGTTGTATTTTGTCAAATGCTTTTTCTGCATCAATTGAGAGGACCATATGGTTCTTCTCCCTCCTCTTATTAATGTGTTCTATCACATTGATTGATTTGCGAATGTTGAACCACCCTTGCATCCCGAGGATAAATCCCACTTGGTCATGGTGGATGATCCTTTTAATGTATTGTTGGATCCTATTAGCTAGGATTTTGGAATCCATATTCATCAGGGATATCGGTCTGAAATTCTCCTTTTTGATAGGGTCTTTGCCTGGTTTGGGGATTAAGGTAATGCTGGCCTCATAGAATGAGTTTGGAAGTTTTCCTTCTGTTTCTATTTTTTGAAACAGCTTTGGTAGAATAGGTATTATTTCTTCTTTGAATGTTTGGTAGAATTCCCCAGGGAATCCATCAGGCCCTGGACTCTTGTTTTTTGGGAGGTTTTTGATCACGGCTTCAATCTCGTTACTGGTTATTGGCCTATTCAGGTTGTCAATTTCTTCCTGTTTCAGTCTTGGCAGCTTATAGGTTTCCAGGAAGGCCTCCATTTCATCCAGATTGCTCAGTTTATTGGCATATATTTGTTGATAATAATTTCTAATAATTGTTTCTATTTCCTTGGTGTTAGTCATGATCTCTCCCCTTTCATTCATAATTTTATTAATTTGGGTCCTTTCTCTTTTCTTTGGGATAAGTCTGGCCAGTGCTTTATCAATCTTATTAATTCTTTCAAAGAACCAACTTCTAGTTTTGTTGATCTGATCTACTGTGTTTCTGGTTTCTAATTCATTGATTTCTGCTCTAATTGTAATTATTTCTCTTCTAACACTCATGAAAGAAATTGAAGAAGACACAAAAAGATGGAAAAATATTCCATGCCCATGGATCGGAAGAATAAACATTGTTAAAATGTCTATGCTACCCAGAGCAATCTATACCTTCAATGCCATCCCGATCAAAATTCCAATGACATTTTTCAAAGTGCTGGAACAAACAATCCTAAAATGTGTATGGAATCAGAAAAGACCCCGAATCACCAAGGAAATGTTGAAAAAGAAAAACAAAGCTGGGGGCATCACGTTGCCCGATTTCAAGCTATATTACAAAGCTGTGATCACCAAGACAGCATGGTACTGGCACAAAAACAGACATATAGACCAATGGAACAGAATAGGGAACCCAGGTATGGACCCTCAACTCTATGGTCAAATAATCTTTGACAAAGCAGGAAAAAACATGCAATGGAAAAAAGACAGTCTCTTCAATAAATGGTGCTGGGAAAATTGGACAGCCACATGCAGAAGAATGAAACTCGACCCTTCTCTAACACCATACACAAAGATAAACTCAAAATGGATGAAAGACCTCAATGTGAGACAGGAATCCATCAAAATCCTAGAGGAGAACATAGGCAGTAACCTCTTTGACATCAGCCACAGCAACTTCTTTCAAGATACATCTCCAAAAGCTAGTGAAACAAAAGCAAAAATGAACTTTTGGGACTTCATCAAGATAAAAAGCTTCTGCACAGCAAAGGAAACAGTCAACAAAACAAAGAGGCAACCCACAGAATGGGAGAAGATATTTGCAAATGACACTACAGATAAAGGGCTGGTATCCAAAATCTATAAAGAACTTCTCAAACTCAACACCCAAAAAACAAATAATCAAGTCAAAAAGTGGGCAGAAGATATGAAAAGACACTTCTCTGAAGAAGACATACAAATGGCTAACAGACACATGAAAAAATGTTCATCATTAGCCATCAGGGAAATCCAAATCAAAACCACATTGAGATACCACCTTACACCAGTTAGAATGGCAAAAATGGACAGGGAAAGAAACAACAAATGTTGGAGAGGTTGTGGAGAAAGGGGAACCCTCTTACACCGTTGGTGGGAATGCAAGTTGGTACAGCCACTTGGGAAAACAGTGTGGAGGGTCCTCAAAAATTTAAAAATAGAGCTACCCTATGACCCAGCAATTGCACTACTGGGTATTTACCCCAAAGACACAGATGTAGTGAAAAGAAGGGCACATGCACCCTAATGTTCATAGCAGCAATGTCCGCAATAGCTAAACTGTGGAAAGAGCCGAGATGCCCTTCAACAGATGAATGGATAAAGAAGATGTGGTCCATATATACAATGGAATATTACTCAGCCATCAGAAAGGATGAATACCCAACTTTTACATCAACATGGATGGGACTGGAGGAGATTATGCTAAGTGAAATAAGTCAAGGAGAGAAAGTCAATTATCATATGGTTTCACTTATTTGTGGAACATGAGGAATAGCATGGAGTACATTAGGAGAAGGAAGGGAAAAAAGAGGGGGGGAATTGGAGGGAGAGATGAACCATGAGACTATGGACTCTGAGAAACAGACAGGGTTTTAGAGGGGACGGGGCAGGGGGGATTGGTTAGCCCAGTGATGGATATTAAGGAGGGCACGTACTGCATGGAGCACTGGGTGTTATACGAAAACAGTGGATCGTGGATCACCACATCAAAAACCAATGATGTATTGTATGGTGACTAACATAACATAAAATTAAAAAAAAAAAAAGAAAAAGAAATAAAAACAGAGCTATATAGGGGCAGAGTTTCTGTATGTAATTGAAGCTAAGTTGGTATCAATTCAAACTGGAATGTTATATTTAAGATGTTAATGGTAATCCTCAAGGTAAACACTAAGAAAATACCTAAGAAGTATATACATAAAACAAAATGAGAAGAGAATCAAAGAAGTACACTACAAAAAAATCAATTAAACACAAAAGAAAGTAGTCACGGAGGTAATGAAGAACAAAAAGGTAGAAGACATACAGAAAAGTACAGCAAAATGACAGATATAAGTCTTCCTTCATAAGTAATTACTTTAAAAGTAAGTGATTAAACTCCCCAATCAAGAGGCAGAGATGGTAGAATAACACTTTTTCTTTAAAAAGATGCACATGATCCAACTTTGTGCTGCCTACAGGAGATTCATTTGAGATCCAAAGACAAATATGTTGAAAGTGAAAGGATGGAAAAATATAATTTCATGCAAATAGTAACAAAGAGAGAGCTGGGTTGACTATACTAATATCAGACAAAATAGACTTTAAGTTAAAAACTTACAAAAGACAAGAATGACATTATATGTTAATAAAAAGGCCAACACACCAAGAAAATATAATAATTATAAATGTATAACCACCAAACAAAAGACCCCGAAAGTATATGAAGCAAACTGACAGAATTGAAAGGAGAAACAGACAATTCAACAATAATACTATGAGACTTCAACTCCCCATCCTACTTTCAATTATGAAAAGAACACATGAACAGAAGATCAATAAGGAAACAGAGGATTTACACAACATTATAAACCAATTAGAGTAACAGATATATATAGAATACTCCATCCAACAACAGCAAACCATGCATTTCTTTCAGATGCATGTGGAACATTCCCCAGAATAGATCATGTTAGGTCACACATACACACACAAAAATCACAATAAATTTTAACAGGTTGATATAATACAAAATATCTTCTCATATCACAATGGAATGAAATTAGAAATCAATTACAGAAGGTAAACTGACAAATTCACAAATAAGTGGAAATTAAACAGCACACTCTTAAACAACCCCTGGGCCAAATAATAAATCATGAGGGATATTAGAAAATACTTACAGATAAATGAAAATGAAAAACACATACCTAAACTTCTGAGATGTATAAAAGTCATGCTCAGAGAAGTTACAGCAGTAAAAGCCTACATATTAATAATGAAGAAAGATCCCAAATCAATAACCTAACTCTATACGTTAAAGAACCATAAAAGGAAAAGCAAACTAAACCCACAGCTATCAAAGGAAGGAAATAATAAAGATGATGACGGAGATAAATAAGGTAGATACTAAAAAACTACTATCAACTTTACATAAATAAAAATAGCTACAAGAGAATGTTATGAACAATGTGCACTAACAATTGGATTACCTAGATGGAATGGATAGATTCCTAGAAACACACAATCTACCAAAACGGATTGAAGAAGGAATAAAAAGTCTGAATGATCATATAACAAGTAATAAGATTCAATCAGTAAATCAAAAACCTCCCAACAAAGAGACACCCAGCATTTGATGGCTTTATTGGTGAATTCTACCAAACATTTAAAAAACTAGCAATCCTCCTCAAACTCTTCCTAAAAAGTTGAAGAGAAGGGAATAATTCTTAACTCATTTTATAAGGCCAGCATTACTCTGATACCAAATCCAGACAGACGTTATAAGAAAAAATTGGCCAATATCCCTTGTGAATATAATGTAAAAATCCTCCACAAAATAGTAGCAGATCAAATTCAGCAGCATATTAAAAAGATTATATATCATGACCAAGTGGATTTACCCCAGACTGCAAGAGTAGTTCAACATAAGAAAATCAATCAATGTAATACACCAGATTAATAGAGTGAAGAGAAAAAAACTATACGATCATCTGAATTAATGCAGAAAAAGCATTTGACAAATTCCAACACTCTTTCATGATAAAAATATGCAATAAACCAGGAATAGAAGGAAATTTCCTCAACATCATAATAACCATATATTTTTTAAAAGCCCATAACTAATGTCATACTTCATGATGAAAGACTAAAAGTGTTCCCCCTAATATCAGAGACAAAACAAGGATGCCCACCTTGCATCTACTCAATATAGTACACGAAGTACTAGTCAGAGCAATTAGGTAAGAAAAGAAATAAAATCCATCAAAATTGGAACAGAAGAAGTAAAACTATATCTTCATTAATGACATGATTAGTTATGTAGAAAACCCTAAAGAATCTACAAAAGTCCTCTTGGACACAAAATCAACACACAAAAATCATTTGTATCTCTCTATATATTATCTGAAAAGAAAATTAAGGAAATAATTCCATTTACAACAGCATCAAAAAGAATAAAATACTTACGGATGAAATTTAACCAAGGAGATACAAGACCTTTACAATAGAAACTACATAATATTGCTAAAAGAAATTAAAGACAGAAGTAAAAGGAAAGATAGCCCATGCTCATGGATTGGAATATTTATTATTGTTAGGATGAAAATACTACCCAAAGCAACACACAGATTTAATACAATCCCTATCAAAATCCCAATGGTGTTTTTTTGAAGAAATGAAAAAATCCATCCTAAATTTCATATGGAATTTCAAGGGACTCTAAGTAGTTAAAACAATCTTGAAAGAAAAACAAATTTGGAGAACACAACCTTCCTGATTTCAAAACTTACTGCAAGTCTACAGTAGTTACAACACTGTAATACTGTCATAGGATAGACATGTAAACCAATGGAACAGAATTGAGAAACTTGTATCTATATCTATAGGCAATTGATTTTCAACAAAAATGCCAGGAGCATTCAATGAAAAAAGAACAAGTGCTTAAACAAAAAGTGCTGAGAAAACTGCTTGTCCACATGCAAAAGAATGAAATTGGACTCTTACCTTACACCGTGTACAAAAATTAACTAAAATGGATCAAAGACTAAAGAACTATAAG
Source organism: Phoca vitulina (assembly GCF_004348235.1). NCBI lineage: Eukaryota > Metazoa > Chordata > Mammalia > Carnivora > Phocidae > Phoca > Phoca vitulina. Next base: position 79,067,930 of record NW_022589708.1, read on the forward strand.
AACTAAAATTATAAAACTCTTAGAAGAAAACAAGGGAAAATCTTTATAACCTTGGGTTTAATGATTACTTAAATATGACACAAAATAGATGAATGGGTACACAAAATGTGATGTGATATATATAACATATATACATATTGAATATTATTCACCTATGAAAAGGAATGATGTTCTGACACATACTACAACATGAAAACTATAAGAAAGAATCAAATGGAAAAGTTAGAAATTTAAAAACATGATGTCAAATCAAAGAATTTTTTTCAATGGCTGAATCAGCAGACTGAACACAAGATGAGAAAAGACTCAGTGAACTTGTTGAGAAGTAAATAGAATGACATCAGACTTGTCAACAGCCATATTAGAATCTGGAAGATGATAGTTACTACCTTCAACCACCAATCAAGAGTGAATTTAGACACACTTTTATGCATGAAAAACTTCAAAAAAATTTACTTTTCATGCACCTTTCCTTAGAAACTTCTTGGAGTATGAAGAGAGAGGAAGACATGGGTTCTTGAATCAGAGGGTCCAATAAAAGTGAGAGACAAAGCAAATCTCCAAGATGATAATGAGGGGAAGATAGCTATGCAAAAAGCCTAGAGGTAATAGGAAGACATGGAGACAGAGGGCTTTAGGAAGAATATTGCCAAGAAATAAATGGAATTGGTGGCTTATCTGAAGTACTTGACCACTGGGAGGAGTTCTACAATCTGTCTGAAAGACAGATTGAATTAAAGGAAAGTACACTAAAAAAACAACCAAGGAAGCAACAAAAAAGGGCAATTATTTTCCCAGGAAAATATTTAAATGTCATCTAAAAAAAAAAAAGAGGCAGAGATTGGAATGATGCAGCTCCAAGTCAAGGAACATCGTGGATTGTTGGTCACCACCAGAAGCTAAGAAGAGGCAAGGAAGGATTCAACCCCAAGTCTCAGAGTGGCCCTAACAACTGGATTTCTAACCTCCAGAATTGGGAGAGAATAAATTTTTATTGTTTTAAGCCACCCAATCTGTGGGACTTTATTAAAGCAACTGTAAGAAGCTAATACACTCACTCTTTTGATCAATAAAATGCATCCCTGAATAACTCTCATTATCTACTGCTTAATTGTCTCTCGTTCCTAATTGGTCAAAACTTCCATATTGGTGATCTCTCTGATAAAACGACTCATAGCAGCCTGGTTTCCTCAACTCAACTGACCTCCACCTTCACTCTGCCAGCAGAGTCACACCTTGGAGTTTGTTACTACATACACCCATTGAAAACCTTTTCTGAAGAAAGTGTAAATCATGGTGATTAAGCATACTATATGTCACATTTCAGTGAGGCCCATCTAGCTATAAAGGAGACTTTTCCCCTTCATCTCTGGTTAATTTCCAGTTACACTTTATCTTGTTCTAAACTGGCTTTCTGAATTTTCCTAGATACCTCAATCATAACCATAGTTCCTAGGTCTTCTCAAGTCTGCCTTTTTTTTTTTTTTTAAGGCAACAAAGAAATCCTGCTGTGCTCTGCTTGGGCATCCAGGACTGTGACAGTGCCCCTCAGGCCATACCTGGTGGCCAGGTTGTGAGTAGGAGGCAATGACCACAGAGATGGGGGTTGGTTTCTGTCTACCTTTGCCCTCAGTGAGCAAAACCAAACAAAATTATGATTTAAAAATTCATATATATATGTGTGTGTGTATATATATACACACATATATATATGAACTTAAATAAATTCATATATATGAATTTATTTATATATGAATTCAAATAAATATGAATTTAAATCAATTCATATTTTAAAACTCACATATATAAAAATTTATATATATTTATGTTTTATATATAAATATATATAAAATATATATTTCTATATATAAAATCCCAACCAAGTTAAGTCCTCAGCATCTCCACAATATGGCAGCCAACTATCCTATCTACTTCATCTTCCATGACCCTTACTGATCTTATTCTCTAATCATGCTCCTCCTGGAGCTAGGTCAGCAACAGAAGCTGAGACCTGGTGTAGTCGAAAATTTCACAAAATACTTTTTATTAGGAAAAGCAGTGTCATTTTAAAGCCACTATTACAGCCTTTAGAGAATTTACCTAGAGTGTTAGAAAGCTAATGGGCCCAAACAGCCACATTGGCAATCCATTTAATCATCTGCCTCACAAAGCTGACCTTCTCAACTCCACTGGCCTTCACCTCACTTCATCAGCCACCCACCAACCATGTCACATCTTGGATCTTGTCATTGCTTAGACTTGTTCCACCTTCAGAATTTTCTTGTTGGAGGTGTTTCTCTTGGCAAGAACTTTCTTGACTTCTACCTCTCCCACACACTTAAAACCCATCGAACCTGCTCTTCTTCCTCATTATGAATTCCCATTCCTTAATCCCTCCTTATTTTCCCAGTCACCTGTGACCCTCTTTTGAAGGTGATCATCTGCCTCCCTTCCCGCTCAGAATTAGACACTATGGATTAAAGACACTGAGTTAATCATAATTGTATTTGATTATAATAGTAATGAGTTAGACTTGACTTTGGAACTCAAGTAGTACTGTTTCTGTTATTTACAAGTCTCATAATTTGAGACACAATGAATACTATAAATAAGTAAAAATGAACAGTATAAGCCAAAGGATCATGGACTACTAGCACAATTTTCCATTAAGAAAGATTTTCACTGGAAAGGACTCTGAAAGGAAGTGATTAAGTGCCTGGTGGTTAATGAAGGAGTTCCAGGAGTTGGCTGAAGACGATACTCTCTAGACAAAACTCCAGAGAACCATCCAAATTAATGGCAGTTTCCAGAATTTGGCAGAAATTCAAGTAAGCAGGACAAGAGTGGATTCTAATCATGAATGGGATCAAATGAGAAAGAAATTATCTCCTTAAAGAATACCCCAGAGGAAATGAATTTGGAGAAGTTAGCACATCACAGATGGACATGAACAGCATTTGCCACTCCAACTAAGGCAGTGGTGCTCCAACTTTTATTTTTTTAAGCAGTAGAACTCTTTCTTGAAATGGAAACAAAGGCAGAACTCTGACTAAAACTGAGGTCAGAGGTCTGGAGCCCCATTGCCCAGACACCAACCTTGGAGATGATTCCAAAGTCCCTCTTCAAAACCATAAAGATAGGCAATAGTTAGAAAACCACTGGCCTGGAAAATCAACCTCCCCTAACCCAACCACCATTGGTTACTACAATAACTGCCTATCAAGTACAAAAATATTTATTAAAATATTTGTACTGGACTCCCTGAATATGAGTGTGGAGTTAAAATATCTAATAAATAATGGAATCTGAGCACACCTTTCTCTTTGTAATTTTTGTTTTCTAGGAAACTCTCAAATTCTTGTATTTTAAAGTTACCATGTGCTGCTGAATTTATTTTTTCTTAATTTCAGCACCTAGACACCCAATGTTAGGAGCTTCAATGTTACCTTCTTTACTATCTCTTTTAATTATTTATTCATTAAATTTTAATAATTACTAATTATATATGTATGTTTGTATGTGTATATATGTATTATGACAGGCAATTGGGAAAAATTTGAATAAGTTATATCTGCGCCCCCCCCAAGTAGCTTAGGGACTAAAGCAAGAGATTAAAGTTACTGGATTAAAAGTATGCACAGGATATTATGTAAACCTAGAAAAAAGTCCTCTAAATTAGCCTGATGACAATGAGCAGAGATCAAGGGACACTTTCCAGAGAAATGACATTTGACCTGAATTTTAAAGGTAAAACAGGATTAAGATAAAATCAAGTGATTTTTCTAGAGATGGGCAAAATCCAGACTGTGAAAAACTTTGTGCTTTTTCCTCTTGTATTTATGTGACATTCACAAACAGATGAGACCTATAGTAATGGATATCAGATGAATAATTGCTGGGGGTTAGGGAAAAGGTGAGTATAAGGGGATAACATAGGAATTTAATTGGGGTGCTGGAACTGTTTTGTATCCTGCCTGTGGTAGTGATTACACAAATCTTTTTCATGTACTAAAATTCATAGAATTGTATAGACCCCCAAAGATCAAACTTACTGTATGATAAAAAATATATAAACAATCTTTCAAACAACATGCTACTGAACAACCAAAAAATCATTGAAGAAATCAAAGAAGAAATAAAAACTACCTAGAGACAAATGAAAACAGAAATATGACATACCAAAATCTATGGGATGCAGCAAAAGTGGTTCTATGAGGGAGTTCATAGCAACACAGGATTACTTCATGAAACAAGAAAAATCTCAAATAAACAATCTAACTTTATACCTAAAGGAACTAGAAGAATGAGAACAAACAAAGCCAAAAGTTAGTAAAAGGAAGGAAATAACAAACATCAGAGTAGAGCTAAATGAAATAGAGACTAAAAAGACAATAGAAAAGATCAATGAAACTAAGAGCTGATTCTTTGAAAAGATAAATATAATCAATAAACCTTTACCTAGATTAACTAAAAAAGAAAAAGACAGAGGACTCAAATAAAATCAGAAATGAAAGAGGAGACTTTACAACTGATATCACAGAAATACAAAGTATCATAAGAGACCACTACAAACAATGATATGCCAACTAACCAGAAAACCTAAAAGAAACGTATAAATTCCTAGAAATACACAACCCACCAAGACCAAAACAGGAAGAAATAGAAAATCTGAATAGACTGATTCCTAGTAAGGGAATTGAAACAGTAATCAAAAACCTCCCAATAAACAAAAGTCCAGGGTCAGGTGACTTACTGGTGAATTCTACCAAACATTCAAAGAAGATTTAATACCTATCCTCAAACTCTTCCAAAAAACATAAGAAAGGGAAACAAAAGCAAAAATGAACATTTGGGACTTCATCAAGATAAAAAGCTTCTGCACAGTGAAGGAAACAATCAACAAAACTAAAAGGCAGCCTACAGAATGGGAGAAGATATTTGCAAGTGACATATCTGATAAAGGATTAGTATCCAAAATCTATAAAGAATTTATCAAACTCAACACCCAAAAAACAAATAATCCAGTTACAAAATGGGCACAAGATATGAACAAGCATTTTTCCAAAGAAGACATCCAGATGGCTAACAGATACATGAAAAGATGCTCAACATCACTCATCATCAGGGAAATACAAATCAAAACTACAATGAGATACCACCTCACACCTATCAAAATGGCTGAAATTAACAACACAGGAAACCACAGATATTGGCAAGGATGTAGAGAAAAGGGAACCCCTTACACTGTTGGGAATGCAAACTCGTGCAGCCACTCTGGAAAACAATATGGAATTTCCTCAAAAATGTTAAAAATAAAACTATCCTATGACCCAGCAATTGCACTACTAGGTATTTACCCAAAATACACAAAAATACAGATTTGAAGGGGTACCCTGATGTTTATAGCAGCATTATCAATAATTGCCAAACTATGGAAAGAGCCCAAATGTCCATTGACTGATGAATGGATAACAAAGATGTGGTATATTTTATATATATATATATATATATATATATATATAAAATATTACTCAGCCATCAAAAAGAACGAAATCTTGCCATTTGTAAGGACATACATGGAGCTAGAGTGTATTATGGTAAGTGAAATTAGTCAACCAGAAAAAGATAAATACCATATGATTTCACTCATATGTGGAATTTAAGAAACATAACAGATGAATATATGGGAAGGGGAAAGGGGAAAAAAAGAGAGAGGGAAGAAAACCATAAGAGACTCTTAATGATAGAGAACAAACTGAGGATTGATGGAGGAAGATGGGTGATGGATATTAAGGAGGGCACTTGTTATGATGAGCACTGGGTTTATATGTAAATGATGAATCACTAAATTCTACTCTTGAAACCAATATTATATTATATCTTAAGTAACTAGAATTTAAATAAAAATTTGAAAAAGAGGTCAATTTTCTCCAAAGTAACAGAATGCAATCCACATATTTTTAAATGGAAATGGAAAAGCTGATTCTAAGTTATTCAGCCATAAAAAAAGAATGAAATCTTGCCATTTCCAACAACATGGATGGATCTAGAGAGTATAAAGCTAAGTAAAATAAGTCAGTTAGAGAAAGACAAATACCACATGATTTCACTCATATGTGGAATTTAAGAAATAAAGCAAACGAACAAAGAAAAAGAGACAAACTAAAAACCATAGAGAACAAAGTGATGGTTACCAAAGGTGGGGAGGAATGAGTGAAATAGGTGATGGGGATCACTTATTATGATAAGCATTGAGTAATGTATAGAATTGTTGAATCACTATATTGTGAACCTGAAACTAATATAACACAGTGTGTTAACCATACTGGAATTAAATTTTTTTAATTGAAAAGCTGATTCTAAAATTTATATGAAAATGCAAAGGGCCAAGAATATCCAAGACACTCTTGAAGAAGAATAACCTGGGAGGACTTGCTCTACCAGTTATGATACTAGTACAAGCACAGGTAAATTGTCCAATAGAATATAACCAGAAAGACACCAGTCATATATGGATGCTAGACTTATGATTAAGGCAGCATTGCAAACAAGGCAGTGAGGAAAGGATTTCTTTTTAATAAATGATAATTAGCTGTCCATGTGGAAACAATGAACCTTGACTCTTACTTTGCACCATAAGCAAAATCATTCCAATTTAATTTTACATATCTTCCTCAACTTATAATCATATTCTGTCTTAATAAACCCATCAGAAGTTGAAAATATTGTAAGTCAAAATGCATTTAATACACTTAATCTACCAAACAGAATAGCTTAACCTAACCTACCTGAAATGTGCTCAGAACACTTCCATTAGCCTACAGTTGGGTAAAATCACAAAGCCTATTTTATAATAAAGTATTGAATATCTCATGTGATTTACTGACTACTGTACTGAAAGAGAAAACCAGAATGGTTGTATGGATACAAATGGTTGTAAGTGTGTCAGTTGTTGACCCTTCTGATCACATGGCAGACTGGGAGCTGCAGCCACTGCCCAGGATCACTAGAGAGTATCACACCACATATCACTAGCCTGGGAAAAGATCAAAATGCAAAATTCAAAGTACTGTTTCCACTAAATGCTTACCACTTTTGCACCATCGTAAAGTCAAAAAATCATAACTCAAACTATCGTGAGTCAGAAAGTGTCCTCAGTTCTGAAAAGCAAGAGTACAAAAAAGTATTAACCATAAAGAAAAAAAAACCTGATTAATTGGACTATCTTAATACTCATTTTAGTATTTAACTAATACTTAAATTACCTAATTTAAGTAATTTACTTAATTTAGGATTTATTTTTTATTTATTTTTTTAAAAGATTTTATTTATTTATTTGACAGAGAGAGACACAGCGAGAGAGGGAACACAGCAGGGAGAGTGGGAGAGAGAGAAGCAGGCTCCCTGCTGAGTAAGGAGCCTGATGCAGGGCTCAATCCCAGGACCTTGGGATCATGACCTGATCCGAAGGCAGACGCTTAACTGACAGAGCCACCCAGGTGCCCCTTCATTTAAGATTTAAATTAAGACTTTAGTTCATCAAAAGACACCATTAAGAGAGTGAAATAGCAAACCACAGAGCTGAAGAAGATATCTGTCACACCAATTACTTACAAAGAACACCATATATATATATATTCCTATAATTAAATAAGAAAAATGACAACCCAATTAAAAAATGGACAAGAAACTTGAAGAGGCATTTCAAGAAAGAATATACACAAATGGGCTATAAACATGTGTGAAAGAACTCAATAGTATGAGTAAACAGGTAAATGCAAATTAAAACCACAGTAAGATACTACTTGATGCCCAAAAAGAATGGCTAAAGTAACAAACAGCTGACCTACTGGGATGGAAGGCAACAAGAACTTTCATACATGGCTGCTGAAAGCATCCCTGGTACAACCATTTTGGAAAATTGTTGGCTGTCATCTACAAACACTAAATATACAAATACTCTCTGAACTAGACTGCTAGGGTTGCCATACAAAATGCCACAGACTGGATGGCTTAAATGATAGAAGTTTATTTTCTCATAGTTCTGGAGGCTGGAAGTCCAAGATCAAGGTGTCAGCAAGTTAGGTTTCTCCTGAGGCCTCTCTCCTTGATTGGGGATGACCTTCCTCTGTGCATGTACATTGCTGGTTTCTCTCTTCTGTTTCCAGATTTCCTCTCCTCATAAGGACAGATTGTATTAGGGTAAACTCTAATGCCCTCATTTTAATTTAATTACCTCTTTAAAGGTCCTATTTCCAAATAAGTCACATTCTGAAGTACCTGGGGTTAGAGCTTCAACATATGAATTTGGGGACAGACACAATTCAGTCTATAACACTCGACCCTCTGGATTCCCCAAATTCACAGCCTTCTCAACATTTACTCCATCCCAACAGCCCCAGGAGTCTTAACCAATTCCAGCACCAACCTAAGTCCAATGTCTCATTTAAATATTATCTAAATCAGGTTATGGGTGAGACTCAAGTAAAGTATGGTTTATTCTGACGTAAAATTCCTCCATAGCTGTGAGGTTATGAAACCAGACAAGTTATGTGCTTCCAAAAATAATGGGCCAAGTATAGGACAGACATACCCATTCCAAAAGGGAGAAATTAGAAAGAAGAAAAGGGAACAGGTCCCATGCGGGGGTGGCAGCCCTGTCTTCTGGGCCTACTAAGGCAGCAGCATCACCCTCTGGGTGCAGGGTGGCAGGAGCTACAACCATTGAAACTGAGGAGACAGCCCCACCTTCCAGACCTGTACCCTCTGGTCCCATGGTGGGAGTGAGTGGCAGTCCTGCTGATCTCTGAATTTCCTTCAGGGTTATTTTTCCCTTTTCTTGAAGCATAACCTTTTCACAGCTGGATATCTCTATTGTTGTGTCCTATAGAATCCCAGAAGTTCAACAGACTTCCCCCACTTTGTCCCATCTCTGCCCCCTTCAGTCCAAGCTGGGGGTGTTTCCACTCATATAACCTCATCTCTATCCCTGGCTTCTACTGAGATAGTTGCTTAGATCCATGGATCATACTTACAATCTCTTTTCAGCCACACCTTTGGTATTCACTCCAGAAGACACTTTCTTATTTTTTTGTAATATGAATTGGCTGAAAATTTTCCAAATCTTCAAGTTCTGATCCCTTTTTGTTGAACAATTCCTTGTATATATCTCTCTTCTCTCACATGTTACATGCAGTAAGGAGAAACCAGGATGCACCTTCAACACTTTGCTTAGAAATCTCCTCAATTGGGCGCCTGGGTGGCTCAGTCGGTTGGGCGACTGCCTTCGGCTCAGGTCATGATCCCAGGGTCCTGGGATCGAGCCCCACATCGGGCTCCCTGCTCCGCGGGGAGCCTGCTTCTCCCTCTCCCACTCCCCCTGCTTGTGTTCCCTCTTTCGCTGTGTCTCTCTCTGTCAAATAAATAAATAAATAAAAAATCTTTTAAAAAAAAATCTCCTCAATTAAATATCCCAGTTTATCACTTTCCACAGACACCATAACACAATTCAGCCAAGTTCTTTGCTATTTTATAGCAAGAACTGCCTTTCCTCCAGTTACCACTAACATAGTTCTCATTTCTGTCTGAAACCTGACCAGAATTGCTTTAATATCCATATTTTGGAAACAAAACAAAACAAAAACAAACATCCATATTTCTCTCAATACTCCCTTCAAGAAAATCTAGGCTTCTTATAACTTGTACAGTAAAACTCTTTCAGTCTCTATTCATTACCCCATTCCAAAACCACTTCTACATTCTCAGGTATTCATTATAACAGTACTCTCCTTCTTGGTACCAAAATCTGCATTTAGTCAGGATTCTCCTGAGAAACAGAAAAACATAACTAATAGGATGAGTGTGCATGTGTGCATGTGTGCGTGTGTGTGTGTAGAGAGAGAGTGATTGATTTTTTCTTTTTTTTTTGTTGTTTAGTTTTTATTTCAAAATCATAAACTTAATTCTGCAATCCAGCTAGACTTGGAGGAGATTAAGAAAAATATGGAACTCATAGAACTGCAGCAAAAGCACAAAGATTATAGGATATTTCAAGCAAATGGGGGTGAAGAGTTGCTCTCCTGAGCTCCAGAAGGAATGGTTTGGTAGTTAAGATAAAATACGAGTCAAATTTATTAGATTTGTCCACAGTCAGCAATAGTGATCTTCTTGCTGGTCTTGCCATTCCTGGACTCAAAGTGTTCCATGGCTTCTACAATATTCATGCCCTTTTTCACCGTGCCAAAGACCACATGCTTGCCATCCAACCACTCAGTCTTGGCAGTGCAGGTGAAAAACTGGGAATTGATAGTGTTAGGTCCAGTATTTGCCATGGACAAGATGCCAGGACTCCTATGCTTCAGGATGAAATTCTCATCATTAAATTTCTCCTCATAGATGGATTTGCCACCAGTGCCCTTATGGCATGTGAAGTCATCACCCTGGCACATAAATCCTGGAATAATCCTGTGAAAGAAGGAATCTTTATAACCAAATCCTTTCTCCCCAGTGCTCAGAGCATGGAAGTTCTCTACTGTCTTTGGAACCTTGTCTGCAAACAGCTCGAAGGAGACACAGCCCAAGGGTTCATCATCCATGGTGATATAGAAGAACACTGTGGAGTTGACCACGGCTGGGTGGCATGGGTGGCTCCAGGAAGGTGGTGGCTGTAAGGCCTGACTGACTGATTTTTTAAAAATTGGCTCCCACAATTATGGAGGCCAGCAAACCCCAAATCTGCAGGATGGGCCAGCAAGCTGGAGACACCAGGGATGTGCATGCATAGGGGAAAGGCCCTGTGAGGACACACAGAAGATGGCCATCTGCAAGCCAAGGAACCAAACTTGCCGACACCTTGATCTTGGACTTCCAGCCTCCAGAACTGTGAGAAATAAATTCCCATTGTTTAAAACACCCACACTGTGGAAATAACCCAAGTGATTATCAACTGAAAATTGCACTGAGTAAATTAAAACTTGACTTCATTTTATATGAAGTCTAAAAAACAGAAAAAATTAAGCTTTTTGGCTTTGAGAAACGTGCCTAGGTGCATATGTTATAAAGAAAAACAAGAAAGTGGTTACCTGTAAAGTCAGGATATGATTACCATTTGAGTGGGGAGTTGGTAGTAATGGGGAAAGGGCATGCAGATTGGGAGCTCCTGAATGTGCTGGGGAAGATTTCGTTTCTCAACTGTATTGTTGGTTACATGAATGTTTGCCTGTATTTATATATCTTTGGTTTGGACCCTTTTCTGTACAAGTGTTATGTACCTTTAATATTTTAAAGGTTAAAAATTGTCAAGACCAGTCTTTCCTAAAATAGAGCTAGGCCTGGAATAATGCCCTTCTTTTCCTTGTTTCCAGTTTTAAGAGAAATGATTTTTTATTAAGAATAAGATTGACTAGGGGTAGGGTGCCTGGGTGGCTCAGTCGGTTAAGCGTCTGCCTTCGGCTCAGGTCATGATCCCAGAGTGCTGGGATCGAGTGCCACATCAGGGTCCCTGCTCAGCAGGACAGTCTGCTTCTCCCCCTCCCTCTGCCCCTACCTCCTATCATGCTCTCTCTCTCTCTCTCTCTCTCTCGCTCACTCTCTCAAATAAATAAATAAAATCTTAAAAAAAAAAAGAATAAGATTGATAATCCTTTTAGAAGAAAAATGAAGCCTGACTTTCAACACAAACCACCTACTAAAACAAATCATAGATCCATTAATGCTCTAAACACAAAAACAAACAGTGAAAACCAACATTATGAACTTATTAGTAAAAACCAGGAATATGTCTATGTAACTTTGGAGTTTAAATAACTTTGTTAGCTTGACATCAGGCCAAAACCCCATAAAGGTAAAGATAGATTTGATTGTATTAAAGTTAAAAACTTCTAGATGGAAAAAACCCCTAGCATACGTTAACTCAAAATGCACTTGGGACAAAGTGAAACATTTCATCCCATATATGTCAGTATTTCTTTTTCTTTTTTTTAAGTAGTCTCCATGCCCAGTGTAGAGCCCAACATGGGGCTTGAGCTCATGACCCTGAGATCAAGACCTGCAACTGAGATTAAGAGTCAGACGCTTAACCAGTCGAGCCACCCAGGTGCCCCTTGGTTAGTATTTCTAATACATAAAGAGCTTCCACAGATAAAAAAGAAAAGAATGAAAATGAAAAAGTAATAAGGAAACAAATAGGCAACACAGATGGTCAATAAACGTTTGGAAAAGGGTCAATCTTATTAGAGTTCAAAATATACAAATTAAGACAAAATATTGCTTAGATTTAAAAGCTAATCATAATAGCCAGGTTAAGGGACGTTCTGAGAGAAAGAGCTAATAATAGTCAGTTTAGAGGAGAGTCTGAGGAAATAGAAATGAGTACTACCACTCAGAAGAACCATTGAAAATATTCATCCACATATCTACTTCTAGACATTTATCCTTTGAAAATATAAACTCTTGCAAAGCTACAGAAGGATATACCTGTATGTTTACATGTGTCTGGATAGCTACCAATGGATTATTTATAATGGGAAAAAATAGAAACAACTTAAATGTTTATTAATATGGAATTATTTCCAAAAATGTACGGCACATCCATAGAATGACAAATTGTCTAGCAATAAAAAGAATGGGAATATGGCAACAATCTAGTATGTGACCAAGTAAGTTGTCATAAGTATAGCATGTAGAGTGTGGCTCCAGTATTGAAAAAACAAAACAAGAAATAAAAGAATATATTTGTATGACTATAGAATAAAATTCTGGAAGACTATACACCAGTTAAGTATGGTTTTATCTTTGGGGGGTTGAGATTATAGGACACATTTACTTTTCAGTTTATTTGTGTAAAGGATTGTTTCATTTGTAACACATATGCATGTATTATTTCTCCCAGAGAAATATTTTCCAAAGTTAAAATTTTAAACTGAAATGCACATGCCTAAAATGCCCTTTAAACTTGAAATGAGAAAAAAAGTCAAACTAGTAATTTCATAAAAGTGTTGAAACCATCCAAAGAAGTATGAGCGAGAAACAAGTTGTAGCAGAATGCATAGTCAGAGCTGTAGAAAGTTCACGATTTCCGGCACCTGAATCACAGCTGTACACCCACACAGATGATAGACTGTGCAGCTGAGGCAGAAAAAGGACAGTAATAATGGAAAACAAGAGGAAATTAAAAAGGCCCCAAATAAGAAAGCCAGATTAATAATTTGAAAATATTTTCCCCAACTGAAAGCAACACAGCAAAGATTTGTAAAGGGGACAGAATTTTCCCTCAAGAACACCCCCAAAGAATCCACAGATACTTCACCATTGATTTTTTTAACTATAAAGAGAAAGACAAGTCAGTGAGAGGAAAGGGGTGACTGCAGGTAAAGATGCCACGAGAGGAGTGATTTCAGACCTTGCCTTTGGGAAACATCACCGCAAACATTGTCAGGCTGGGTTTCTCTTTTAAGGCAAGACAGAACAATTCTGAGGCAGAGACCCTAATATGGTGTCTCCATAAAATCCTAGAGCTGCAAAAAGCAACAAAGATCTAAGAGGAGGCAATATACTTATGAGGCAAATTAAGACAGTTTTATGAAGAAAATGACAGTAAAATCACCTTGTGAGTTCCAGAAAGGCATAGTGGAAACACAAATCTCACTGGATGTCTTATGTGACCACGGCCAAAGGGAAGTGCCTGGTATTTGGGGTACAAGAGCTAAACTTCATGACATGTGTAGATGAAAATACTTGGGTTAAAATATATTGATGTTAAAAGCAGAAAAATATGTCGACTGGCCAAGATTGTCTTTAGTATGGTTGAAAGCAGTCGTCCTCAACCTGAGCCATGTGTTAAAATCACCTGGGGAGCTTCTAAAAAAATATCCTGCCCTACTACACACTGGCCAAATAATTCTGAACTTAAAACAAGTTCAGAAACTGCTGAAAACAAAAGATGAAAAAGAATATTATAAAGGTTACTATAACAAATGACTAGGAGCATTAGACATATTTACAATATTAAGTAAAATAGGTGGAAAACTACAAAAAAATGAGAGCCAGAATGTTTGTAATATATAAATCAAGCTGTTGATACTCTTGATTCATAAAATCTCACACCCAGATTTCCCGATTTACAAATAGGCAAAGGATAGCAACAGCAATTTGCAAAAGAACAAGGCAAGTGGCCAATAAAAAATGGGAAGAAAAATAGTGTGACCCATGGTAATAAAAGAAAGGCAAGTTAAAATGAGTTACCATGGCATTTAACCTGGCAAAGGTTTTTAAAAATTATAATTCTCAGAGTTAGTGAGGGATTAATGAAATAGAAATTCCTCAACATGTGACAAAGAGTCTTATAATAATCATCTCTATTGACCTGGAAAATCTGCTTTTGGATTTCCACGTTGGAGAAATAATCAGGAATGTGCATAAGTGTGTCTGTACCAGGAAAAGCACCGCAGTTACTTATAACAGTGAGATACTGAAAACAACCAGTATGCCTAAAATTAGGGGAATGGCTAAAAAATGGTGTCATTGTCATAAAATCCTATACCATTTAGCCACTAAAAATTGTATTTTAAAAATATTTCACAATATAAAAATATGCTCACTTTATAATGTTAAATTTAAAAGGCAGGACTAAAGAATGGTAACTACAGTGTAAATCCTGATATGCCCAGAAACAAGATAGGACGAAGTAGAATGCCACCAGGGACCAACTCAAGGACAGTGCACAGGCCTATACATGAGTGAAATTTCTTATAAAAAGAAGATGGCAAAGGGACAAGAAAGAAAATCCAAGGAGATTTTGCCATTGTATAGTAGAAGGTCATCTAGCCATCTAGCTGCCTGCTACCTGGGTTCCCTGGGTAAGTTGTTAACCCCCCGGGACCTCAATTTCCTCAGTTGAAAGAAGGGAATAACCTTTTTGTTGTAAGGATTAAATGAGAGAAGGTATGTAAAGCAATTTATAATACCTTACATAACAGTATCTCTACATGACCCATTTAAAATAATAGTAATGATACTAGCAATTGATGTTTATTAAGTACTTATTCAGGTTCAAACACTGTGTTTTGAATATTATTTCATTTATTCTTCAAAACCATCCTATGAAGTCAGGAACTACTATCTCCATTTTACAGAAACTGTAGAGCAGGGAGTTAAAGTAACTAGGTCAAGCCCAACAGAATACATAAAAACTACAGAGATGGGCGCCTGGGTGGCTCAGTCGTTAAGCGTCTGCCTTCGGCTCAGGTCATGGTCCCAGGGTCTTGGGATCGAGCCCCGCATCGGGCTCCCTGCTTGGCAGGAAGCCTGCTTCTCCCTCTCCCACTCCCCCTGCTTGTGTTCCCTCTCTCACTGTCTCTGTCAAATAAATAAATAAAAATCTTTAAAAAAAAAAAAAAACTACAGAGATGTAGGATGATGCGGAGGTAAAATTAATTGCAGACTTCACCATTATATCATCAGATCTCCGTGGCTCTTGAGGATCCACTGCTCAAGGACAGACCACTGGGTTGGAGTCTCAAATCTGCCGCAAGTTAGTGCCACAGGGTTGGCAGAACTCTGCCCATCACTTGGCTTTCTTGTCTAAAATGAAGGGGTTCAAGTGCCAAAGGCTGCAAACTGCTTCCTCCCTCTTCCCCTTCCTCCTCCCCTTCTTGGGCACACAGGCATGTGTGTCTGTGTGTGCACCTGTGTGTCTCTGTGTGTTGTGTGTTACCCATCTAGCCCTGACATTCTTGTCTCTGCGGTTAAATTAACATATGAAGGAAACATACAAGAAAGATAAGGTAATAATAGATTTGATCCTCAAGAACCTACGGTTAAACCCAAAAGGTAGGGGCGCCTGGGTGGCTCAGTTGGTTAAGCATCTGCTTTAGGTTCAGGTCATGATCTCAGGGTCCTGGGATCGAGCCTCGCATTGGGCTGCTGCTCAGCAGGTAATCTACTTCTCCTTCTCCCTCTGCCCCTCCCCCCCACCCTGCCCCTGCTGGTGTTCTCTCTCTCGCTCACTCTCTCAAATAAATAAATAAAATGTGTAATAAAATAAAATAAAACCAAAGGGCACTTAATCCCTGTGGTCTCATGGAAGAATTTCTTGTTTTTGATTTTTAAATTGTGGTAAAAAAAAAACCACATCAGGGGCGCCTGGGTGGCTCAGTCGTTAAGCGTCTGCCTTCCGCTCAGATCATGATCCCAGGGTCCTGGGATCGAGCCCCGCATCGGGCTCCCTGCTCCGCGGGGAAGCCTGCTTCTCCCTCTCCTACTCCCCCTGCTTGTGTTCCCTCTCTCGCTATGTCTCTCTCTGTCAAATAAATAAATAAAATCTTTAAAAAAAAAAAAAAAACCACATCAAATCCATCTTAACCATTTTAAAGAATATAATTTAGTAGTGTTAAATATATCCATATTGTTGTGCAACCAATCTTTAGAACTTCTTAATCTTGCAAAACTGAAATTCTATATCCATTAAATAAGAGCTCACTCCACACACTGCTCCCCAGCCCGTCGTACTTTAGATACCTCACATAGGTAGCAGCAAAAAGACAATATTTGCTAGCCCTCCCCCACTTTCAAGAGTTAGGGCTACTTATTGTCCACCAAAAAGATGAACAAGTTCTCCAAAACCAAAGTGGATTAGCCCAATTTTCAACTGGAAAAAGCAGAAAACTAGTCATTATAAAAAAAAAGTCTAAGACTTCAATTTACCTATTTGAGGAAAAAGTATCTTGAGTAAGAATTAATTGGGTGGGTGAAGTGTCCTGTCAACCAACAATTCTTGACAACCCTGCACCTTACACTTAAAAAAACATTAAAATTTTATTTGGGCTCTTTATTTCCATTCCTTTCTATTACCCTTTAGGGTACCATTGAGGGCTTAACTATGGGTAACTTTCTGGGAAAATGACAGTTGTTGCACATGACCTGCAGAATTTGAAGAATATATCCAAACTACCCCTTTGTCTTCTACTATCCCTTCTTATTTCTGTTTTCCAAAGTGTACCCACTTCCATACACTTGCAAGACCAATATTCTCATGATTTCAGGGAAAACTCCTGTTCATCTGCTCCTGAGTATCACCTTAATCTGAACTGTTCTATACACCACTTTGGATGCCCACTCTGTGCCAGGCTTTGAGCTTGAGGGTTATGGGTGGGACTGTAAGCAAGACACCACCATGAGTTTCAAGGGGCTCACCATCCAGTGGAAATTACACATGTTAAGTAAATAGTTATACTCAATGTAATAGTGAGTGTGCATACAAGCCCTTAGCAAGCACCCACAAACAAAATGTGGCTATTGAGAGGTTTCACAGAGAGGATCATATTCAGGCAAGATCTTAGAGGATAAATATAATTTTTCAAGTAGAGAGGGAAAGGGTATTCAAGACAAAAATAAAAGCATATCCAAGGAAAGATCAAGACAGAAGACATCAGAATGATAGCAAAATGGTGGATAGGCACTTCCAAGCTCTTGTCCTTCTATAGAAACATCAACAAGCAAGCAGAAATTGTTAAAACCAACTTTGTCAGAACTCCAGAAAATAGTCAAAGGCTTATAGCAACCAAGCAAATGCTGAATCAAGAAAATTTCAAAACGATAGGAAATCTTTGTTTCCTTGCTTACCCTATCTCTAGCACTTCAGTGGTCTTAAAAAAGAAAAAGGTATTGTTTGTGGTGGTTTTTTGTTTTGTTTTGTTTTGTTTTGTTTTGTGACTGGTTTATTTCATTTAGCATAATGTCTTCCTGGTTCATCCATGTTGTACCATGGATCAGATATTCCTTCTTTTTTAAGACCAAATAATATTTCATTATATGCACACACCACATTTTGTGTTTCTCTTTATCCAACAATGGACATTTCACTTGCCTCCACCTCTTGACTATTATGAATAATGCTGCTATGAACATGAGTGGGCAAATATCTCCTAGAAATCCTGCCTTCACTTCTTTTGGATATATACCCAGAAGTAGGATTGCTGGATCATATGGTAATCCTATTTTTAAATTTTTTAGGAACCTACATACTGTTCCCCACAGTGGTTGCAGCATTTTATAATCCTAACCAACAGTGCACAAGGGTTTTATAAGCTTTTAAAAGAAAAAAAATGTCCTCTGCTATACTGACTGTTTCAAAGTACACAAAAAGAAGTGTTAAATTTCTTTCAAAAGGCAAATATAATTTGATCTTCAGATTTGTTAAGTATTCCAAATAGGCCAACTTCCTTAAATTTAAAATCAAATATCAATACATAGGACATAAGGACTCTTCAAAAGATTTGTTTGTTCTAGAAATGAAAAGTTAATATAACATTGGGAAAATAAAATACTACTTATCTTATTAATAAAAGAAAAATTATTAATATATCAAATAACTAGTATTATTACTTCAAAATCTATTCTTGCCTGGCATATTTTAAAATGACAGTAACGGTAGCTCATTTTTCTTAAAAACAGAAAGATAACACATATAATCTATAATCTTACCTTTTCTATTTTTTTAGATTTCAATCTAAATTTTAGATTGAGTTTTTTTTATAATTTAAAAATATGGAGGGGCGCCTGGGTGGCTCAGTTGGTTAAGCGACTGCCTTCGGCTCAGGTCATGATCCTGGAGTCCCGGGATCGAGTCCCGCATCGGGCTCCCTGCTTGGCAGGGAGTCTGCTTCTCCCTCTGACCCTCCTCCTTCTCATGCTCTCTGTCTCTCATTCTCTCTCTCTCTCAAATAAATAAATAAAATCTTTAAAAAAAAAAAAACAAATAAAAATATGGAGACCTATTTGTTTTCTTGTTAGTTGTGCATTACGTGACTGTATGGAAAGAGATTCCAGGGGCATTGACCAAAAACATTCTAGAAGTAATAAATGTATTCGATAAAATGGCAGCATAAGGTAAAACTATGAATGCTGCATTCCTGAGATGCTTAACTAGAAAATACAATTAAATTCTTTTTGTGAGATGATTGAAAACAACAACAAATAACCCACCAAATAATCTGGGTATTCATTTACCTGGGCAGATAAGAAATTCATACGTCGGGGCTCAGTTGATTCAGTCTTTTAATAAGAAAACCATGGCCCATTGCATAATGGTACACAGGTTGTGATCTTATGTTAAAAAAAAAAAAGACTAGATGCATCCACATACGACATGGATGTAAGTTACAGAGAGGGCTGGGGGAAGGCACTGGAAGTGGGGTTGGGGGTGGTGTCACCAGAGAACTGTCACTTATTACTTATATACTTTCCTATTACTTGAAATTTCACTAACATGTATTCATGTGTTGTCTATGTGACTTTTTTAAACAATAAAGAGAAGAAAAATGTGGCCCAGGCCAGGAGCTCACTTGCCGGAAGTCAGTGGCAGGGTGGGACCTAGACCTAACACCTGATAGCCAGATAGGGCTGTGGCAGATTCAGGAGAGCAGAAAGGGCGCGAGTGAGAGGACACCACGTCGCTCTGCTGTGCAGGCTCAAACGCAGCAGACTCACTCCCCAGCTCAGCCGGACAGTCGAGGCAAGCCCCCTGCAGGAGGTAGCATTCCAGCTAGTTCTTGCACAGTAGGAGCCAGCCACGTGGAGGAAAGGGCAGACAGTGCTCTATGAAGAAGGACTGGTACCAAGAGATTGCTACCAGTTCTTGGAACGCAAATAATCAGTCTATGTCAAATGCCGGAGGAAGGTAAAAAAATTAAGGGTGGCAAAAATTCCACTGGATTTGGGTGGAATTGGAACGCAAATAATCAGTCTATGTCAAATGCCGGAGGAAGGTAAAAAAATTAAGGGTGGCAAAAATTCCACTGAATTTGGGTGGAAGATGGGTTACAAACTTCAGGATCAGTTTCCATAGAGTTATGGGGTGGAGGTCAGATTGCAACAGGTCAAAAAAGTGAGAAGCAAGAAGAAAATAAATGCAAACTACTCTTTCAAGAGAAATGAGATGAGGAGAAAAGAAGCTGTGTGACCACTCACAGGCTCCTGCGTGAGATGCAGGTGGTCACTGGCCTGAAGAAGGTTGTAGAGGTTTAGGGAGAAGGATGGAGAGGGAGTGGACAAGGAGCATAAGGAAGAGCTGGGGGGGGGGGGAGCATTAATTGGGTTGCATTAAACTGCAGGACTGTATGAAGTTTTTCTCCTATAACCCTCAGTGGCCTGTGTGTAGGATGAGAAACGGGATTTGGCTAAATCGGTCCAAGGCTAACTGAAGTTTAGCAGAGGAGATTCGGCAAGTAGAACAGTGGGGTGGAGGGCGTGGCTGGTGCTGGTGCTGGTCAGAGAGAGCTGCTAAAATGGAGACTCACAGGACCTGGATTGTAGGAAGAAAAGGGAGGGCAGTGGGGCCACTGAACTGGAGAAAATGAGGGGTGGAAGAATGAGTGCGGTGGAGTTAAGAAGGGGAGGAGGGAAAAGAGATGTGGTCAGAAAATGGAAAATTAAAACTTAACAGCATCCTAATAAGATAAATTGGTCTTAGAGCCTAAATTAATTATAATTTGTTTTAGCTGCATATAACAGAAAACCCACCCCAAATAAGAAGTTTATCTTTTCTCACTTAAATGAAGACCAGAGGAAGGTAATACACAATTCTCTTGTGGCTCTGCAGTTATCAGTGTCCCAGGCCCATCTATTTTCCTGCCCTGCCATCCTAGTACATGGCTTCTATTCTCACGGTTACCTCATGATCTAAAATGGCCACCGTGCACCAGCCATCACAACCATTACAAGAAGTAGCACAAAGGAAGAAGGAAAAAAGCAACAAGTATACCTGCCAGCCCTCCTTAAAGAGCCTTCCAAGAAGTCCACCCAACACATTCACTTTCATCTTTTTTGGCCAGAACATCACCACATCCAGCAGCAAGGAAGGCTGTGAAAAGTCATTTTTAATTCAAGGTTAGATCAGAGTTTTGTCACTGATGGAAGGAGCGAATGCTGCATAGCAGATGGGTAGCTGCACTCTGGCACAGAGACCCAAGCCAATTCTGATAGAAGGGCAGGACATTGCTTCCCAAGGGTTACAGGAAAATAGAATCTTCTGTCTCTGGCTTTCTCGTGGAAGCTGCTATCCCAGGTACAAAGAGAATTTGCCAAGCCCAGAGAGTTCCACTAGAGAGTTAGGGGAGGAAGCCCTCACTGTGATTTTCAGTGTAGTCATCCAGAATAGTCTGTATCTTTAGCCGCCTAAAAAAAGGCACCACCCCATCATTTTCTCAGTCTGGTTTTAGGCTGGAGTGAATATTGAATGAATAGTCTTTGAAAATTCTGAGTCAGGGCGAAGGGGTCACAATGAGAACTCAGTGCCTTCCTCATGAATGCTCCACTGTCGGCCGCTTCCGCCCACCATTCATATCACCCAGGTTAGACAATGGGGTGGATTCTTCCACTGTGTCTCTGTCCCTCTGCCCACACGGCTCCCCCTGAAGTTTCATCTGTCACTAAACCAATGAGGAGAAATGCATCGGAAGAGTGGATCCCAAGAATCCAAAGAGTGGAAAATGCTGTCAATCCCTTCCTTCTCTGCTAACATATCTTTGCACAGTCCATTTGTGTAATGCTTTCAGGGATTTGAGTAAAGGCCTCTCCAGCCCTCTTCCCAGGCTCCCACTTCCTACCCTGAGCCCTTCAGAGGAGACCGGGTGCTTAGCCATAGACTTCATGAAAGTGAGGATACTAGCCTGTTCTAGATCCCTCTGATGTTTAAGAGCTAAATGCTTTTCAATGGCCAAACCTGACCATTTTTCTGTTTTTCTAATGGAAGGGTTTTTTTCCTTTAGCCTAAGCACTAGACTCAGAAAAGCAATAATCTGCCCTTGAAACTTAAAGTGTAATCAGTGATTTATACAGTCATAAAGTGAAGCAATTAAAAACTGATCCTCTTTAATAACTTAATAACATTTACTAAATAAAATTTAAAAATAAAATTTATTAAATAAAATTTTAGGAAATGGATAAATTTGAAAACTGGCAGTTATGGCAACTAATAAAAAATCAATTCGCTCTACAGTTATTTTATACCTCACCTTTCTACCTGATTTTCTACTCTAAAAAAAATTTAAAAGACCATGTCTCATTTATATATGCTTGTGTGTATATATATATATATATATATATATGAAGTTATATGAATTAAGTAATCTATATGAGCAGGAATTATAGGAATTTGTAGCCTGTACCACTGGCACCTGTTCAATGAATTAATGACAGGGGCGCCTGGGAGGCTCAGTCGGTTAAGCCGCTGCCTTCGGCTCAGGTCACTATCTGCTGGGATCGAGCCCCGCATCGGGCTCCCTGCTCAGCGGAGAGCCTGCTTCTCCCTCTCCCTCTGCCTGCCGCTCCCCCTCACTCCCCCTCCATTCCTGCTCTGTCTCTCGCTTTCTGTCAAATAAATAAATAAAACCTTAAAAAAAAAAAAAATGACAAAACTCCCATAAGGCGGTTTATTCTCAGCGCTCTGGCGCTTCAAAGGCATGCCCACACTCTGGAAAGATTTGCAATTAAGTTTAAAGATTCCAAGCGAATTCATGTTTCTCAAACTCACATACAAGTCTGTATGTTAGTTGGTGTGTTGGAACTTCAGAAACACAACGCCAACCTCCCGGGGCAGTTTCCAGAAGGGCTCGCACAGGCTGCTGGTCCCGGGGGCTGCGGCTGCGGCTGCGGCTGCGGCTGCGGGTGTGGTTCTGCCGGACCCGGGTCCTTTACAGTCCTTGCCAACCACAGACTCCTGCTTCCTATTACCCAACGGAAACAGTTGCGATGGGGCCAGAGTGTGATCATGAACAAATCTAGGGAAAATATCCTTTAGGTTCGGTCAACAATTAATGAGGGTTTTCACTTCAAAGAGGGAGAGGAAGTCTTCCCGCCCTCGCTGTCTTGGTACCGGCGGCGTGGCTCAGAGTGATGGAGACGCGCGGCACCGGGCCCCCCAGGCCGGCGTAAGTGTGGCAATCCACCCCCCCCTCCCCCCGCCAAGCAGAACACCTGAGAGAAGCTGGCAGAGGCCGTCCGTGGACTGCTGTTTACTGTCTGCTCTGCGTTAGTAGGCACCAAGTTGAACAGGGTCTACTTCCTGTAAAGAAAAGAAATGGAACTGGCGGTGGAAAAGGGCAATAGCCCAAATTAATATAAATTCACTGCTGGGCAGTACTACTTTGGCTTCTACCTTCCCAAGGCACCCTTACTTTTTAAAATACTTGTCTTTTCCAGAAACAGCTCCATAAATACAGAGAACAGACTGATGGTTGCCGGGGGGGAAGCGAGTAGGGGGGAAGGGCAAAATGCGTGAAGGAGAGCAGGAGAAACAGGCTTCAAGTTATGGAGTAAATAAATCACTGGGATGAAAGGTGCAGCATAGGGAATATAGTCAAGGATATTGTAATAGCAGCGTAGAGTGACAGGTGTGAACTAAACTTGTGGTGAGCACAGCATAACATAAAGACCTGTCCAATCACTGTGTTGTACACCTGAAACTAATGTAACCTTGTGTGTAACTATACTTAAATTTTTTTTAATGATGAAAAAATAGTTGTCTTTTCTAACTGTGGAACTTGGTGCTTGATAGTCTAAATAATCTGGACAGCTCTGTCCAGTACAATTTTCTGCACAGATGGAAATGTTCCATATCTGTGTTATCCAATATGGTAGCCACTAGCCACTCGCGGGTATTGGGCACTTGCAATATGGCGAGGGTGACTAGGGACTGGATTTTAAATTTTATTTAATTTTAATTAATTAAAATTTAAATTTAAATAGTCACATGTGCAAGTGGCTAACAAATTAGAACAGATCTAGTAGATCAAAAGAATTTTTTGTTCAGCTAGGAAATATGACTATTTCCCGCAGCAGCTCATGAAACTTGGTTTCCTCATCAATACTGATGCAGACCCACGAACTCAGATGTGCAACAGAAGCCTGTGACTTCCCGGTTTCCACCTAAACAAGAGATTTGTTTTGCAGTTCATTAGAAATGTTGCTGATTCAAAGCTCTTCCAAGTGAAACAGTCTCTCAAAAAGTTCAGAAAGGGGTAAAAGAGAAAAAAAGATCCATTTTAAATACTAAGACAAGACTATATTTATTAACAACTAAAGGGAACCACACACCCTCCTAAAGAATTGGGTGGCTTGGGTGGCTCAGTTGGTTAAGCGTCTGCCTTTGGTTCAGGTCATAATCCCAGGGTCCTGGGATCCAGTCCCATATCCGGCTCCTTGTTCAGCAGGGAATCTGCTTCTTGCTCTGCCTGCCGCTCCCCCTGCTTGTGCTCTCTCTCTCTCTGACAAATAAGTAAATAAAATCTTTAAAAAAAGAAAAGAATCATTTTGAAGTTTTTATGTGTAAGCAATGAGAATGATACCTTTCTTCATCAAGTTATACATGACATGAATACTATGAATAACAGGAACCCACAGATGTGTGTCTTACCAGGAAGACTGTATAATAGTTTAAAATGTAGACTTTGTTAGAATTTTACTTAAATAATGCCTCACAAACTTATTTAGTCGTCTGGCTTGAGCAAGTTAATTAACTTCTCTAATCCTCAGTTTGTTTATTGTAAAATGGATAATGATAGTACCTACTTCACAGGACTGTTGTGAGGATTAGATCAGGTAATGATTAACAAGGCTTTAGCCCTCACATGGTAAGCATTCATGAGTAAGTAAATAAATGGTAACTATTATTATTTTGTTTTACTCCTCCATAAAGTGAAGACTAGTAATCATGTAGAGAGGTCCAGAGGTTTTTTCCATGTGTGAATCATACACTGATATTCTTCATTTTGATACTCAGAGAGGGCTAAACAAACCTTGCTAATACTTCCAATTGTCCATTCATGATGTTTTAGCCACACTCTTCGTGCTCTGGAAGAGTCTCTGCATATTTGAGACATAAGCCATTGTTCAGCAGACAAGGTATCTCACTTGGGGGCGAAGAATCACATAGTTTAAGGAGTAAATTTATGGATAAAGCATTAACATTGTCCTAAATGCCAAGGCTTTTGAAGATTTGTCAGTCTTTACCTTACAGAAATAGAGTAAATTCTATGTATGTACTCTCTTTTAAGACTAATACCAAAAACTGAACTTTTACCTACTAAAATACTAAACCCCAAACTTGTTTTTTATTTATTTGTTTGTTTATTTATTTATTTATTTATTTTTCCAAACTTGTTTTCTAGTGACTAAGTGTTTACGCTTAGGTTTCCCTGTTGGAACTACTGTGTGATGATTATGGTGGGAAGAGATAGATTGGTCATCAAAGTGAATTAACATATCTTAGGATACATTGTCGTACATCTGTATTTCTTTTTTTTTTTAAGATTTTATTTATTTATTTGACAGAGAGAGAGAGAGCACAAGCAGGGGGAGTGGGAGAGGGAGAAGCAGGCTTCCCGCTGAGCAGAGAGCCCAATGCTGGGCTCGATCTCAGGAAAAAATATGGAATGCTTCACGAATTTGCGTGTCATCCTTGCGCAAGGGCCATGCTAATCTTCTCTGTATCGTTCCAATTTTAGTATATGTGCTGCCGAAGCGAGCACTGTACATCTGTATTTCATAAGAAAAACTCTCATCTGGACTTGGCAATTTAAAAATATATGTGCATATATAGATACACACACGTTCACATGGCCTTACCTGTTTTGAATGCTGTAGGCAGGGAATATAGAGGGGAGATCATAAGTAAAATTACATCCAACTATGCAACTTTAATGAAAATTTTAAATCTAATTTTTATTAGCGCCATCCGGTTTTAGCAATTTCTTGCTAAATTTCTCTCCAGTCCCATATCCGGCAATTTCTTGCTTCCTAAATAAAGCCTTTTGAAAGGGCCCTCCCAATGCGCTCCATGAGTGATTCACAGGAGCAGTAGTGTCTTCAGTTATCTTGCACCCTTTATGATCCACTTTTTGTGAACAATGGAGAACATTGAGATAGATTTTTAAAAGTTGTTTCATACCATCCCAAGGCTAACCTTGGGATGTAAAAGTCAAAAAAAGGAACAACTTGCTTTTCAACAAAGTGAAATGAAACGTTTTGCCATCTTCCACCACTGTGATGAGCTGGGTTTTCAATGCCCTGGGTGATCCGAGCGCAGTTTCCCTCTGTGACTCCTTTCCAAGAACCGTTCACTAGGACCCTGTGCTGCTGACCGTGGCTGAGAACCTGGAAAGAACCACTGAGAGCCAGTGAGAGCTTGAATCCTACCCCTGAGGACTGAAAACCCAGAAACCCCCAGAACAAGCCCCTGAAGCAAAGCAGAGACTCTCAAGCTCTCCGACCCTTTTCCTGTCCCTGCCTTTTTCCTTCCCTCCTCTCTTCATTTGAGTCACCATTGAGTGCTCACGGAGTTCTGGATGCTAGATGTAGAGATAAAAAGTTGATAGGACATAGACCCTGCCCTTCAGGAAATCACAATCTGATTAGGGAAAGAGATAAGTAGAATTCATACACACATAACCAGAATAAAAATCAGCTTCTGATCTCTGTGTTGTGCAACAAATGAGCTCCTGGTGTTGGAGTGGGACCCAAAGCTCCCTGGGGCTCCCAGTGCAAGTAACTTCTCCATTCTTATCTTCTCTTCCCAGAATGTTGATTGCAGCACATTATTCCTGGACTACCAGAAGGATGGCCTTTGTACCGCTGATGCTGGCCTCATTTTAAATTGACTCCAGCCTCCCGCTGGGCGTCAATCCTTGCTTGGCACTTGGCTAGGAAGCTGAAGAACACGACCCTGCCCCCAAGCAGCCCACTGGTTAATGGAAAACAGACGATCTAAATCACCAATAAGCACAATAATATGTCAAGAGCAAGATAGTCTGAAAGCAAAAGAGAAGGTGAGTGGACAAATCACACACTACGCACGGGGAAACAGCACGTCTGACATACCCCTCCGACCCCTGAAAAGTGGACTAGATAAGCGGACCCCAAAAATGTTCATTTTAATTTGAATCCCTCTTTCAGAAAGAAAACATATATCAATAGCAGAAATAATCAGACACATGCTGTATTTACTATACTGTTGAAACTTGAAATTTTAAATAGAATTTAGTGGTAACCAAAAGCATCTTCTTCTCAGAAGCAACCATAAAAAATTGTGGGTTTGTTTGTGTGCTTTGTTTTGGTTTTGGAGTTTGTTTTGGAGGGGTAGTTTTTTGCTTGTTTGATTTTCTTGGAATAGTAAATAACGGTTGGCAACAAAAAATGTCTGTGCTAGTCTGCCACAGCAGTCAAGTTCTCCAGCAATCTTCAGGAGCCCTCAAAAACAGAATACAAAAAGTACCTTCACTGGGGAAAAGAAGAGAGGGAAAGAAAGAACAACAGCCCCCACTGCGCCTCTACATTTTTGCAAAAGTCCAGCATTCAGAAGAAGCTTCCTTGCTTGGCCTACATCTGCCGATTGGTAATTTGTAATTCAGGTTAAAAACAAAACAGAAGTGGGCATTGTTCTGATACTTGCCCTGATAACATCCCAAGAAAACTCCGAGAGCTGGCAAGAGAGAAAAGCAGATAATGGTCAATGCTGTCATTTGAGTTTAAAAAGCACTGTGATTTTTCTTTTAAAGGAACATCTTCAGTTTCCAAGACCATACACAGGGTTCCTAACTGCAGCTCAAAATTTTCCACTGGGCTCCCTCCGGAGAACAAACACCGCTCAGTGGAGAGTGTGCCGTACCAGTGCATTTCCCGGCTTCCCCGCAGGCCACTCTGCAGAACCAAGTGCCAGCTACACCCCACACTG
Source organism: Phoca vitulina (assembly GCF_004348235.1). NCBI lineage: Eukaryota > Metazoa > Chordata > Mammalia > Carnivora > Phocidae > Phoca > Phoca vitulina. The sequence goes on from NW_022589708.1 coordinate 79,095,654, forward strand.
GAAGCTTAGACCTTAGCTAGCAGAGGTTTGCTTTATCCATTAGTCTGCCACTCCCCCATAAGAATTATTTTCTGTTTCACCTTGGCCTTGAAAATAAGAGGAATTCCTCAGACTGGCATTTCAGGTCTTTTATAATCATAACTGATCCTTCTAAGCTGGTCAGAATAATTTTTAATATTTACCAAGTGCTTTAAAATTAACAAACTGAACTTTTGCATATATTATTTAATCCTCCAAACAGTTTCAAAGAAACTGTTATCATCCCCACTTCCAAATGAAGGATATTCTTAGAGAAGTAACTTGCCTAAAGTCAGTGTGGGGAACAGGGGTGGAGCTTGCCTACACCCAGGCTTCAGACTCTCACCCTGTCTCCCTTCATCTTGTAGTTGGATCTGCCACAGAAGTGTTACCTGCTGTTCCCCAGTGCTGCCGGCACCATCCACCTGCCTCCATGACTCTGCCTGGAACTACACTTCCCATTTCTCTTTGCCATCCCACCATTCTTCCCCTCTTCCTCAATGCCCATCCCAGTCACCCTGGCAGCCATGTCATTTTACAATGCTAATCCATATGGGGCCATGTGTTGTCCTTGTCTCTGGGGCTTTGGTTCTCAGTGCAGATGGGCTGAAAGGGAAAAGTCTTTGATTCAGATTTGGTTTCAAATCTCAGTTCTTGCCTTTAATCCTTCTAGGCTGATCAGAATAATATTTTATACTTATTAAGTGCTTTAAAGTTAACAAAATGAACATTTGCATATAATATATTATTTAATCCTCCAAATAACACTGTGTGGCCTTGGGAAAGTTTCTTAACTTACATGAATCTCCATTTCATTGGCTCTCAGAGGTCCACTATAGTGCCAATCTGAAAGGGCCAGCCTAGCGCAGAGATGGGATCACTTGGCAGACTTGGCAGGACCCTGCACAAATACTCAATAAGAACCAGTAGGAACTGGCATCAAAATAATGAGTTGATTAAACACACACACATGTTAGGAGACATCTGCTTAATATGAGCCTAAACATGTATTTGCATCTCTACTCCCATCTTAAATGCCAATTAAATGATGGAAGAAAAAAAACATATAAACTTATAAGAACAAAGAAATGGGAAGGGAAAGGAGAGGGCGGGGAGGATGGCAGATCAAATTTATGAAGACATCATGACCAGACAAATATGAAGACATTTTTTAATACAGAAGGACACAAAATTGTATTCTCCATGTTCCCTTTCTTAGGAACCTACTAGAGCTATGACTCTGTTATGAGGTTGTATGTTTGGTAGGAATGGTGGGGATGATGTAAGAGCTAACCCATCAAATGCCATAATAAAAAGTCAACAGGTCAGGGGCGTCTGGGTGGCTCAGTCGTTAAGCATCTGCCTTTGGTTCAGGTCATGGTCCCAGGGTCCTGGGATCGAGCCCCGCATCGGGCTCTCTGCTCAGCAGGAAGCCTGCTTCTTCCTCTCCCACTCCCCCTGCTTGTGTTCCCTCTCTCGCTGTGTCTCTCTCTGTCAAACAAATAAATAAAATCTTTAAAAAAAAAAAGTCAACAGGTCTAATATCCATCAATCAGTAAATAGCATAATAAGCACACTGTTTAGAAATTTAGAGATAAATATCAGAAGAGCTTACAAGAAATAAAGGCACTGGTTGCCCCTGTGGCAAAGTACTGGCCTAAGTACAGAGGCTGGGCAGTGTAGTGAAATATTTCTTTGAAAGCCTTTTGGTTCTATTTGAATTATTAAGCTGTGTACATTTATTAGAATACAATTAAAACCACCTATTCTTCGGAAGCTGTTTCAAAAAATAGAAATGGAAAGAAAACTTCCAAATGCATTCTACGAGGCCAGCATTACCTTGATCCCAAAACAAGACAACAACCCCACCAAAAAGGAGAATTACAGACCAATATCCCTGATGAACATGGATGCCAAAATTCTCACCAAGATACTAGGCAGCAGGATCCAACAGTACATTAAAAGAATTATTCACCATGACCAAGTGGGATTTATTCCTGGGATGCAAGGGTGGTTCAACATTCGTGAATCAATCAACGTGATACATCACATCAATAAAAGAAGGGACAAGAACCATATGATCATCTCAATTGATGCAGAAAAAGCTTCTGACAAAATACAGCATGCTTTCCTGATTAAAACTCTTCAGAATATAGGGATAGAGGGAACAGACCTCAATATCATAAAAGCCATCTATGAAAAGCCCATAGCGAATATCATTCTCAATGGGGAAAAACTGAGAGCTTTCCCCCTAAGGTCCGGAACAGGACAGGGATGTCCACTCTCACCACTGTTGTTCAACATAGTACTAGAAGTCCTAGCCTCAGCAATCAGACAACAAAAAGAAATAAAAGGCATTCAAATTGGCAAAGAAGAAGTCGAACCCTCACTCTTTGCAGATGACGTGATACTTTATGTGGAAAACCCAAAAGACTCCCCCCAAATTGCTAGATCTCATACAGGAATTCAGCAACATGACAGGATAGAAAAATCAATGCACAGAAATTAGTTGCATTTCTATACACTAGCAATGAGACAGAAGAAAGAGAAATTAAAGAATCGATCCCAGTCACAATTGTACCCAAAACCATAAGATACCTAGGAATAAACTTAACCAAAGAGGTAAAGGACCTGTACTCTAAAAACTACAGAACACTTATGAAAGAAATTGAGGAAGACACAAAGAAATGGAAAAAGATTCCATGCTCATGGATGGGAAGAACAAATATTATTAAAATAGCTATGCTACGCAGAGCAATCTACACATTCAATGCAATCCCTATCAAAATACCATCGACAGTTTTCACAGAGCTGGAACAAACATTCCTAAAATTTGTATGGAACCAGAAAAGACCCCGAATCAGCAGGGCAATGTTGAATAAGAAAACCAAAGCTGGTGGCATCACAATGCCGGACTTCAATCTCTATTACAAAGCTGTAATCGTCAAGACAGTATGTATGGTACTGGCACAAAAACAGACACATAGATCAATGGAACAGAATAGAGAACCCAGAAATGGACCCTCAACTCTGTGGTCAAGTAATCTTCAACAAAGCAGGAAAGAATATCCAACAGAATAAAGGACGGTCTCTCCAACAGATGGTGTTGGGAAAATTGGACAGCCACATGCGTAAGAATGAACCTGGACCATTTTCTTACACCACACACAAATAAACTCAAAATGGATGAAAGACCTAAATGTGAGACAGGAATCCATCAAAATCCTAGAAGAGAACACAGGCAGCAACCTCTTCAACCTCGGCCTCAGCAACTTCTTGCTAGACACGTCCCCGAAGACAAGGGAAACAAAAAGCAAAAATGAACTCCTGGGACTTCATCAAGATAAAAGCTTTTGCACAGCAAAGGAAAGAGTTGACAAAACCAAAAGACAACCTACAGATTGGGAGAAGATATTTGAAAATGTCTTCTCAGAAAAAGGGCTAGTATCCACGAACTATAAAGAACTTATCAAACTTAAAAAAAAAAAAAAAAACCCAAAAAACAAAAAACAAAAGAACTTATCAAACTCAACACCCAAAAAACAAAAACTCCAGTCAAGAAATTGGCAGAAGACATGAACAGACATTTCTCCAAAGAAGACATACAAATGGCTAACAGACACATGAAAAATGCTCCACATCACCTGACATCAGGGAAATACAAATCAAAACCACAATCACACCAGTCAGAATGCCTAAAATTAACAAGTCAGGAAATAACAAATGCTGGTGAGGATGCAAAGAAAGGGGAACCCTCTTACACTGTTGGTGGGAATGCAAGCTGGTACAGCCACTCTGGAAAACAGTATGGAGGTTCCTCAAGAAATTCAAAATAGAGCTACCCTATGACCCAGCAATTATACTACTAGGTATTTATCCAAAGGATACAAACTTGTGATCCAAAGGGGCACCTGTACCCCAATGTTTATAGCAGCAATGTGCATAATAGCCAAACTATGGAAAGAGTCCAGATGTCCATTGATAGATGAATGGATAAAGAAGATGTGGTGTATAGATAGATAGACAGATAGATAGATGATAGATAGATGATAGATAGAGGTATATTTATGTATATATATATAATGGAATATATACATGTATATATAATGGAATATATACATGCATATATATAATGCAATATATATGTATGTATATATGTATGTATATATGTATGTATATACATGTAATTTTTATGTGTTTACATATGTGTGTGTGTGTGTATACACAATGGAATATTACTCAACCATCGAAAAGGGTGAAATCTTATCATTTACATAGATGTGGATGGAACTGGAGGGTATTATGCTGCTGAGCAAAATAAGTCAATCAGAGAAAGACAATTATCATATGGTTTCACTCATATGTGGAATTTAAGAAACAAAACAGAGGATCATAGGGGAAGGGAGGGAAAAATAAAATAAGACAAAATCAGAGAGGGAGACAAACCATAAGAGACTCTTAACTATAGGGAGCAAACTAAGGGTTGCTGGAGGGGAAGTGGGTGGGGGGATGGGGTAACTGGGTGATGGGCATTAAGGAGGGCACGTGATGTGATGAACACTAGGTGTTATATGCAACTGATGAATCACTAAACTCTACATCTGAAACTAATGATACACTATATGTTAACTAATTGAATTTAATTAAAATAAGTTACAAGAAAGAATACAATTAAAACCTGTATTTTACAAATTTAAATAGTGGAATGTGATTTTACCAGTATGATCAGCAAGTATTTGATCCTCAGTGAGACAGAACTGGTAAACAGAACCTGCAAGCTGAAAAGACCCATGGATATCACCTACAATGATCCTAGAAAAGTGTTATTCCTGCTGATAGCATCTTATGGCACCTGTTGACCCTGGATACTTAATAATGGGTTTAAAATGCAAGACCTCTGAAGACTTAAAAACTTAGCTGTTAAGTTTTCATGATACAGAAGAATTTAAGAAAACTTAAGAGGAAGGAAAGGTTTATGACCTGAAATACATAGGTAAACTGTCTAAAGTGATCCAAGGCATTTGCTCACTTTTCCCTTTTACGTGCACTTATAAAACATGTGGCTTTGGGAAAGTCAGAAAGGTTTCTGTACTAAGTTCTCTTTGTTTATAAAAATTGAGATAATCAACTTCTCTAGGATTATTAACATCTTAGAATCCTGATCCATACTCACATAGAATTGAATAAGATTTAAGACTTTGAACCCCACCCAAGAGCATGTGGCTATTATGAAGATCCCAAAAGGACCTTCCTTATGGGTGATTTTGTTGTCTAAGACAATTCCATAATACATTTCCCAAGGACTGATGAAATCCTGGGTCAAGTGGAACCCACATGTTAGGCATGGTTACAGGCACTGAGTGGAGAAATATGTAGAAGAAAGAATTCTTGTCTCTAAAGAACTTATAATCAAACTAAGGATATGTGAAAGTACAAAGCCACCACAGAATGGACAGTTTGAGATAAATGCCTATGAGAAATTCAAGCCCCTACCAGCAGCTCATCCCAATATGGGGTAAAGACTTCAACACCCTGTTGGTGCTGATTGTCCCCTTGCTGTTCCATCACCTGCTGTCACCATGTCATCGATCTGTTGTACAGTTAGAAGAGAGGGTGCCTGGGTAGCTCTGTTGGTCAAATGTCGGACTTTTGATTTCAGCTCCGGTCATGATCTCCGGGTTGTGAGATTGAGCCCCACGTTGGGCTCCCCACTGGACATGGGGCCTGCTTAAGAGTCCTTCTCTCCCTCTCCTTCTGCCTCTCCCCTCAGTTCTCTCCCTTTCTAAAAAATTAAAAAAAAAAAAGAGGAGAGAATGTCTTAAGTTGAAGTGGAGGTCATGATAAGGAATTCTTTGCATGCCCACTTAAAACACCATTATTTAACTAAGCTGCTGAATCTTAAGCCCACTGGCCCTTCATTAACTTCCCTATTCCTGGCATTCCCAACAATTTGTTGCATTTAGTTGTCTAAAATTGTGTCATTCCTGGTTGTGGCTCCCAACCCCACCTTAGAGTTGATAACACTGACATGTAAATCGGAACCCACAAAATGGAGACCACCCCAGTGGCCAGCCCGAAGTCACAAATCTAAACCTAAGACAGCCTGAGCTTGGGAAACACCTGTCACCAATCACATCAACACAATCTTCCAACTCAGCTTAACTATCTACCTTACACTAGAAAATAGGACCTGCTAGCCTTCTAAGGAAACCCCCAACCTCCTAGCCAACTATGCCATCATCCACATTGCCTCTTCTAAACTCATTCTTGCTCGAAACCTCACAGGAAGATTGTAGAGTTCTCCACTGTTTGTGAGGCACTGTTTTCCTTTGAATAAAGAACATCAAAGTCATTACTAAATTGTTTTGGTTTCATCATTTGACAAAGCAACTTTTGACCATGTCTTCACTATTGTCAGAAAACTCTGAGAAACCACAAGATTTCAGGCAGTGGCTACTTGCCATTTCAGAATACAAACCACTGAGTTCCATGGGACTCATCTATCTTGTCAACACTATAACCCCAGTGCTTAGGACACAGGAGAAACTTGATAAATCTTTGCTGAGTAAATGAATAATTGGTCATCACACTTAGTAAAAAATTCGCTGGTGATCATCTTGCAGTTTATACAAATATCAAATCATGTTGTACAACTGAAACTAGTGTTATATGTCAGTTATACCTCAATTTAAAAAAAATATTCACAGTAACAAATGACAAAGTCCTTAATCATATAACTTCTATGCTGTGAAAAATGCAGAGAATATTTTGAGACTCCTAGGAAATGTTTTAAAATAACTGATCCTATAAAAGTGAGGGGCTGAAATTGGCCTCATGAAAGAATTGTTATCACAAAAATGACTGTACAACTCTGTGCATGAAATAAAAGGAAGGAAAATAATGAGTACACTGGGAGAAAACAGTGCTGCAACCCTGTGAAAGCCATGGAAATGGAAATTATTAATAAATGGATCACATATAAGGAAATGCTTTGCTTCTGTTGTGGAGATGACAGAGGGTAATTTAGGAGAGCCAGGCACCAAGGGGCAAGACAGAAATGAAAGAAAAACTGGTAAGACTTGTTTAGGGAGAAAAATTTAAAAGATAAAAGGCTTTAATTTCAAAGCTTCCCTCTTTCCCCGCATTCTTCTGAAGTTGAGTTTGAAAAGGAAGCAAATCCATACAGTGGCCACAGAGTCCACCAACGCAGAGCTGGAAATTATGTTCAGAGACACACCAGCCAAGCTGGTTGGCCAGTTCAACAACCCCAGAAAGCCACCAGTGCAAACCTCCAGACACATTGTACTCATGAGGGGTGACATACATCAGACGGAGGGACCTGAACACCCCCGTTGGACATCCCCTGTGAAGACCACACTCGCCTTCGTACCTCATATATACTCAGGAGCCACTTATGAATCATGCAAGAAAATAAGTAATATGGTCTCCTTTCACACTTGACCAAAACAGTAAACCAACCCTGATACAGAATGACTTTCAAATGTTTCCAAAAATCAAGTCCACTTCAGCTGGATGAAGCTTTGTTGAAGAGATGCATCCATAGCACATGGAGCCCGGGGGTCAGGAGACATGTTCTGGCTCCACTTCTCACTACTAATGGGATATAGGGCAAGTCCCTTTCTTACTTTGAGATGTGGTTTTCTTAGGTGTGAAGGTTGTAAGTGCTCTGCAGATCATGTCAGATAATTGTGTAAACATGCTTTATAAACTGTAAGCAAGCATTAGCACATCTTTTGAAAATAGACAATAGGCATGGACTAGCAATGAGGCCATGTCCCCTCTGCTTGAATGCAGGCCATCCTCAGGACTTTCTTGGATCCATAGAATGCAGGAGAACTGACCCTATGGCTGCTCCGGGCATACACCTTGGAATCTTTCATTAGCAAAACTCTTTACCTTCTACATGGGTGGCTCTGCAGAGGACAGTCATCATTGAGTGTCTCAGTGTGCCTTTGGGTTTATGCTAACAAATCAGTTTTTTCTTAGAGGTGGAAAGACGGAAGGGAAGGGAGCTAACAGCTGATAACCTACAGGGCATCAGGGATTAATTAGATCTACTAGCTGAATTCACTTTTCCCAATCCTTTCCCCAAGTTCCACAAACACTTGATTTCTTATAAATGCAAACTCAGATTTTTACTCTTTTCTATTTCTCCCTTTAAATATTCATATTATCCATTGAAACAGTCTGTAGTATATTTACTACAGAAAAGGAGAGAGAATAGCTCTGGAGATTTGAACTAGACTGTCTTAACCCCAAAGCAGCTGGTGACCTATTGTGCCTAGATGCCATTTGCCCTTTGCTCTGTCCTGGGCTGCCACTCATCCTGCCTGGATTACAACCTGGCTTAGGAAAGGTAAGCACCTTGGTTCTGTCATTCCTCTGCCTTAAGTCATCCTCAGACTTTCTATGAAACGGTCACTCTTCCACAGTTGGCCACCCACCTTGCGTTTTCCACACATCTCAAGCAATCAGCCCCCAGACATCATCGGCTGATAAAACCCTAGAGCAATTATACTTGTGCCATGGAATTTCAGGATAGTTTTCAAGCACTCATTGCCCGGACAGGGGCAAGACAAAGCTGGTTTCCTATGAACAACGCAAGAAGGGCAGCTGTGAGTGAGGGATACTGCAGAGAGAGAGGGTCTTTTCTTATTGCACATTGTACATTTGAAGTATAATAAAGTGTCAACTTTCCCAGTAGAGGAACTACTATTTCCAAATACAAAAATACCCCAAGTGGTGCAACCTTTATGATTACAGTCCTTATTCTCAAACTTTATGCTCTCTTCATCTGTGTCTGAGTCCACACTGTATCACAGATGACAGAGAAAAAAAAAGGATCATAATTAGAAACATTTTATAATCAGTGTCATGGAAGTCAGTTGTCTAGGCAGAATTAGTGACATAATAAATGGAACCTGACACAACGTTTCAGATTAAACTGGAAAGGGTTGCCCATCCTTGCTGGTAGACTGTGGATTACATGATGGATTCCATGATGATGGGGGTCCCGGCCCTCAGACCAGGATATGGGAATTCAAATCCTAACTAACTGCCATTTATTAGCTGTGTGTCTTGGACACACCACTTAACCCATGTGCTTCGGTCACCCTCAGTATGGGGATCACAACTCTTATATTTCAAGGATTGTTGTGAAACTTAAAATCAAATTGAGAAGAAACACTTGGTAGCACATTATTTTTGCACAAAAAGTGCAAAAAGAATGGCTAAGAAAGCATTGTCCTGAGTCCTAAGAAAGCATTGAGTGCAGCTAAAGGAGTATAGACAGTATTTCTATCAGTCACTTTTAATCACAGTCCATCACATCTATAAGTAAATCAAACAGAGATGGTAATACCTGGGAGAATCAGGCTCCAGGGACCACTCCAGCAGCGACTCCCCCCAGTTCTGCTGGGATGGTTGTAAAGGACAGAAAGAAAAAGTAAGTAGGTGGCCCTGCTGTCCTTCAGGTGACTCTTGACTGCAAGAGTGAAATGAAACAGTTATTCATAAGCTGTACCCACAAAAGAGGTGCCAAAGATACCTGATTTTGCAAACAAAACAAAACAAAACAAAACAAAAAACTGGAAAAAATGGATAAGCCCATAGCTGGGATATTTCATAAGGACTTTTGCACAATGGCAAATAGACATATATTTGATATCCCTGTGTTCTTTCCTCCATCCCCTATAAATACCCTCTCTCACCTCCAATTCCCTGCATCACATTTTTGCTTTTTGTATATTTCATCTGCTTCAGGAAGCCATAACTGACTATTTACCCCATATCCTCCCACTGCAAAGTGTCATTACATTCCATCTAATGACTTTTGCTGACGCATACGTTGATTGTTTTGATATCCCTGGCTTCCCAAATTAAAATGTAATACTCTTGAGGGTGGAAACCATGTCTAATCTTTAATACATACCCCTAAGCATTGTGTCCAGTGGCAGTGGCAGACTGTCTCCATAGACAACTCCAGGTACTTGTGGGATCTTTATCTCCAAGTGTTATAATTTTAAGTTATGTAAGAAGCTACTCCAGTACAATTGGCTATTCCCATCTTAAAAAGCCTAAAGACCTGAATCACACTGAGGTCATAAGGTATCAGCACCAGAATAAACAACCTAAATTGCCATAAAGAGCTCAAAGTCACAACACAATAAATTACATGTTCCTAAAGCTAAAGAAAAAACTAAACTGGTAAAACTAATGTGACATGAGAAAGGAGCCTGGTCAGCCTCTTACCCATGGGGACCCATTCAGACTAGTTTCCATGTCCACAAAATCACCTATGGTTGGATAATCTCAAAGCAGTCCTCATTTCTTGCTTCCTTCTGTTTCACTCTGCTAGTAGGCCTGCTTGAAAATAGCGTGTCCTTCCTATACTCTGCCCTAGTGTTTTGTCTGTATCTCCCTTTTGGCATTTTTCATTCTGTGCATCATATTATGATCATGGGCCTTCTCTTCTCTCCTACTCTTTTCTCCCCAACATGATTCTTCCCTCGACAACAGCCATTCAGAGCACAATGCTTCCCCAGAGGTGTGAGGAAACGGAAAGATGGCGTGTGGGCCCTCCATCTGCTTAAAAGAATGAGTCCTGGAATGCACTGCCTCTCGGTCCAAGCAGCAACTATGCACCTAGCAGCCATCAGATTTTACCGGGCCCAGCGCTGGGTTCATCCTGAACATCACTGGCCCTAGCAATGAGGTCACAGTGCCTGGAGCTTTAGGCCCATTTCAAGCCATCTTTCAGAGAACAGAATAAATGGGGATAGTTAAAAGATCACACAAATCAGCTGAAGCATAGGCAGAAGAAATTTACAGTTTAAATAGGTCTATGAAATCAAGGTTCTATCACATTGGTGCCAAAAATGTAGATCAACAGACTACAACCCAAATTTAATCTAATTCGTTTTAAGAGGAAAGAAGATTAATAAGTGTAACACTGTCTACACTCCCTGTTTATACCTTCTCATTTGCTCCTCAAACCACTTCATCCCCACTACTCCATCCCAAAGCCACAAGTTATCTCCTCATTATATAGGTAATATTAATGAAGTGTTTATTATAGTTTTCCTAAACTATGGCCAACACCATTCTCCATAATAATAATGACGTGGGTGTTGTGAAAAATGAAGATTTCTGAGTCCCAAACCCAGAAAAAAGAAAAACTCATCAACCCAGAAGAAGTATCTTTTAAATATCTTCTAAAAATGAAAGCAGAGTAAAAATATTTTCAGGTAAACAAAAACTGAGAGAATTCATTATAAATAAACATGGTTTTCAAGAAACACTAAGGCAAATTCTTCAGGCTGAAAGGAAATGACTCCAGATGATAAATAGGGCCTCCAGGAAGGACAAACATCACGGGAAATGGTAAATATGTGGTAAATATAAGAGACTCTGTATTTTCTTTTCTTCTCTTAATTTCATTAAAAAGCAAATGACTTTATTAAAAAGCATAAGACTATTTAGTGCAAAAAGAAAAGGAATGTATTGTAGGTTTTCTAAAATATGTAGATAGAAGATCTATGACCATAGCACAAAGGATTAGGGTGATAGGGAGCTGAAACTATACTGCTGCAGGTTTCCTATCTTTTATATTTCACATGATGTAGTACAATATTAATTCTACTAAGAAGTAGAATGTAAAATGTTAAAGGTGCAGATTTTAATTCCTAGAACAGTATTCTGGAAGGGTGGTCCCCCGACCAGAAGCACTGGCATTACTTAGGAACTTATTAGAAATGCACTTTCAAGGACCCCACCCCCGCCCACTGAACCAGAAATTCTGGGGTGGGGCCCAGCGATCTGTGTTTTAACAAGCCCTCCAAATGATTCAGGTGGATGTGAAATTTGAGAATCACTTTTCTAGAGCTACCATTAAAAAATAATGCAAAAAGACATAGTGACATAGGATAATTAATAGAATAGAGTAAGTAGAATAGAATAAACAGAATAATGAAAATAGAATACTAAAAAATAATTTACAGAAAGCAAAAGAGGAGGAATAGAGGAGGAAAAACAGAGAGCAAGAAGGAGAAATAGGAGACAAATAGCAAAACGACAAAATTAATCCAACAATATCAATAATTTCATTAAGTGTAGGTGGACTGGAAGCTTCAATTAAAGGCAAAGATTAGCAGACTGGGGGGGGAAAAGCAAGATCCAACTATATTCTGTTTACAGAAAATTTACCTTAAATACAAAGGCACAAATAGGCTGAAAGTAAATGGACAGAAAAAAATATACCATGCAAAGAACTCTTAAAACTCAACAATAAGAAAATATATAACCCAATTTAAAAATGAGCCAAAGACCGTGACACCTCACCAAAGAAGATATATAGGTGCAAATAAATATATGAAAAGGTCTCCACATTGTATGTCATCGGGGAGATAAAAATTAAAACAAAAATGAGATACCACTACACATCTATTAGAACTGTCAAAATCTGGACCACTGACAACACCGTATGCTGGCAAGGATGTAGGACAAACAGGAAATCTCATTTATTGCCCGTGGGAATGCAAAATGGTACAGTCACTTTGGAAGACATTTGGTGGTTTCTTTTTTTTTTTTGAGATTTTATTTATTTATTTGACAGAGAGAGACACAGTGAGAGAGGGAACACAAGCAGGGGAATGGGAGAGGGAGAAGCAGGCTTCCCACGGGGCAGGGAGCCTGATGCAGGGCTTGATCCCAGGACCCTGGGACCCTCGACCAGGACTCAAAGGCAGAAGCTTAACGACTGAGCCACCCAGGCGCCCCCATTTGGTGGTTTCTTACAAAACTAAATATGCTTGTTACCAAGCATTAGAAGTGGGTAAGAGTGATCAGGGGTCCCAAACAGGACTTTAGATGAAATAGATCATAGCCAAATGCACTGATCCACTCTCCCAGCCACTTCTAATGAAGAGCCCCACCACTACCCTACTGAGAAGAAGGGCAATGACAGAATCACAATTGTGCCTGTTCATTAGTTATAACTTACAGTGTTTGTTTATGCTGCAGGTAGTTGTCTGATAACCACACGGTTCCATTCTTCTCACTGATCCTTATACAGACTTGAGTTATAATAAGGCAGTGCTAAAGAGTAAAGACCAGGGCAAACCCAACCAGAGTTTGCAATTTGTACCTGAGTGCTAAACTTGAGCAAGGGCAGGCAAGCAGCATCTTTTACAGGATGGGTCAGGCCCAGGGGCTGTGTTTCTGGGTGTGCCCCTCTGACACAGGCATGCCATCATCAAACTGATCAGCAACGCACTGTCGACTCTGCAGAACTCCCTGTGTGCTCTTGCAAGACAGGTGTGCAGGCCTATAGCAGCAGCTGTAGCTCAGGACTGATGGACAGCTCTGTCCATAAAAACACAGCAGAGTCCGGGCATGACATGGCACCTCTGTGTCATCAAGCACTTTTACTTACATCAATCTGAAGAAAACAGATTTTACCTTGGCGATATGGGCAGAACACCCTAACTCTAACTTAAACAATAACTGGATGGTAAAAATCATAGCAATGTCCTGAACTTTCCTTTGAAATGTTTCAAGTGCCTTTATATGTCTTTGTGATATTGGAGACATATGAAGAAAAGGTAAATGATAATATGCAGGGTTGGATGGGAATGTGAGCAAAGGATTAACAAAATCTTTCTCTTCTGTATAAGAATTTGACCTGTGGTTAACTTCTGGGCTCTGTTGTCTTGGAAATAGATAAAGATAAAATATGTGGAATGACTGGGTGGCTCAGTCAGTTAAGCATCTACCTCTTGATCTCAGCCATGGTCTTGATCTCAGGGTCATGAGTTCAAGCCCTATGTTGGGCTCCATGCTGGGCGTAGAGTCTACTTAAAAAAAAAAAAAAAGATAGAATATGTAGTTATCACTAAGCAGCATTACTGATGGTAGAAAAAATCTGATTGATAACTGCATCAGAACCAGGAATATGTGAACACCTGACAGGAAGCCACGTCCTTAGGCTTCTGTCAGTGCAGTGATCTTGCTGGTGTGTGCCTTTGTGGGAGCCCACAAAGCTACATGAATGGCTCCTATGAGGAATGAGGCTCCAGAGTCAGGGCACCCCCACACCTGCCAATGAGGTTTGTCTCTTTGCACCTGAGTCATTACCTGGGGCAGAGAGAGACTAGCTCCTTATGGCCACTGGGCAGACCTCTGGACGCCCACCGAGAGAGGTCTGACACTGCCAGCCAGCAACCTCTGTTTTCTGAACAATGCACTTCTGAGTAGGCTAATGCTTTGAGAATCTGAGTGTTTATTTGGCTCCACGAAGACACCCTAGTGGTGTTGTATTGAGGCATTAAACTATCCAGTTTATACCAAACAGGAATTCACATAGACACCATTGGTGGTTTCCAAGTTGTCTACCCATTTTAAAAGCAACTGTCCAGTGAACACAGATCAAAAACATCTAAGCAACTAAGCTCTCAAGTAGCTCAAATAGGTGTCTAGGCGTGAATGTACAAAAAAAATTCAGCTCAAATATTCCATGGGATCATGCTGAAGATTCAACGTGTTCCAGGAGCTTCAAAGAATACAGAAGAGTCAGCCTCTTCATTTAAGGCTCAACATTCAATCCCAGTGGAGAAGCCAGGTGTGAAACATATCCCAAGATATGTCATCTCCAACACCTAAAAATTGCAGAATTGAGTCATTCTGGCCCTCTCCCTACATTTCATTTCTGCTGATGTTTCATTTTAGTCACATGAGGTGGTGGAAAAAGCCTGGGTGAGAAATCAGAAGATCTGCCTGGGCAAGCACCTTACATTATGTGTCTGGCAGAACCACATCCAATAAATACTTGTTAAATGAAGAAATGAATGAGCCTTTCTGAGCCCTCAGCTCCTTCCTCCATAAAATGAAAATATCTACCTCATCTACTTTGGAAAATTGTTTTCAAATGAGATAATGCATGTGAAAGCTTTTCATAAACTGTAGAGCACTGAACAATTAATAGTATAAAGACATTCTGAACTGCCTCCTTTCATTATTGAGTAATATGAGAAAGGTGCATCTTGAGACAGGTCTTGAGACTAACAACCCACATAGTTCTCTGGTGGGAAGGAGCTAATGCTACTATCAATCACAAGCACAGTGGAGATTTGGTCTTAATAGAAATGGATTCTTTGCCTTATTGCTATTTTTGCCTACTGAGTACATGAGACTTGAGTAGGTTTATGTTTCAACTCCATCTTCCAAATTATATCTGTGATACCTCTGCAAGGCTTAACCTTGTTCACTCAGCACAAGTTTAGAAAATATCTCAGTGTCACTCCCTACACCACACTAAATTACATGGACTTAGGTATTACCTATTATAGGATATCAATTTTCAATTACATGCAAAAAAATTTTACAGCAACATCACGCGCATAAAGTTGTAATTTTGCAGAGATGATTTCTTACTAAAGAAAAGCCTTCTTTCAAATCATTAATTGGGTTAGGGAAATGAGTGCCCACCCAAGTTAACAAAAATTCACTGAAAACTGGCTGTGTACGTGGCACTTTCCTGAGTTTGGGGTGCTGGCGCTGGGTGCTGCTGCTAGGTAGTGGGTGCTGGTGCTGTACTAAGTGCCAGGTGCTGGTGCTGGGTGCTAGGTACTGCTACTGGTGCTGGGTACTGGAAAAGGCAACAGTGATGTTTCTATACTCAAGAATCTTTTACCCTAAAAACATGCAAATAATCTATCATTATGACATATCACAGAATGATCTTGATAAAAAGTAATTGTATGAATAACACAGAACAGCGAGGGAAAATCACTATTATTAATGAGAATCAAGAAAAGCTACCTCTTAGCTGAGCCCTGAAGAACAAGAATGAATTTTCTAGATGAAGAAAACAAAACCCAAATCAAAGGAACAGCATCCACAAACACTTGGGGATATAAAAGGGCACCTTGTGCTAGTGGAACAGTGTGTGATAATAACATAAACTCTGTATCAGAATGTGTGGGAAGTAAAGGTAGAAAGTGAGTTTACAGTTTGAGTAACAAGCTAAGAGGTGTGGAGTGTTCTATTGACAGCAGAAGCACTGTGGAATGTCAGGAGTGGAGGAACATGGCGGAGCTAAGTTGGAACTCCAGTCTGCTTCCTGACCAAGTATCTTCACTCTTCAAAGCCCTCCCTTGCAGGTTTCACTTAAACATCACAGCCTCAATGTGGTCCTTGAACCCTGCGGCCTGGTTTACTTGCTGTTCACCGGCTTTCAGAGCACCCGGATCTTCCTTGTGATTGTGTGTTCAATGTCTCTCTTCTCTGCCAGGGTCCCATGCAGGTCCTATGGCAGCCACGTCTGGCATGTCTCCAGAGCCTCGCACACCTATGGATACTCAACAAAAGCTTGTTGAGTGAATGCAATGAATGAGTCATCCAATGAAAACGTGACAAGGGCCTGAATAAAGGCATTGAAAAGACAGAGAACAGAGATAGGAGAGAGATCAGAAGAAAGAATCAAGGTAATGGCTGATGGGGGTTGGGAGGTCTGCCTAAAGATAATGAGGTTTCAAGCCAGAGACTGGAAGATTGTCTGGGCCATTACTTGAGACAGAGAACTCAAAAGGAAGGGTGGGTTGGGGGGAGTTCTCAAACAACATTTCTTACAATATTTACTCATCACCATGCTTTTTCCTTTCTCCCCTCCCCCTTTCTTTGCTATGTAATGAAATTTAGCATCATAAATAATACTTCCTTATTCCCTACTTCACTGGAAAACTAGCACATGAGGGACAGACAGTCAAACCCTTTGTTATCCATTTGTCACAGGATATTATTTCCCCTGTTCAAATAGGCAAATGATGGCTTCCAAATTTGTAATGACCTGTTAGAAAGGATATTATAGTTTGATGCCAGCCAAATACAAGTGTGTTAGTTATGGGTGATTGATGCTAAGCTGCTTTTCTGACACCAGCTGGGACAGACACAGGTCAAAGACATAATCCATGTCACCTCCCTTAAGACTAAGATGGATGTTGATCCTTCCAGTCGTGTAAGTAAGATTATGTGATTGATTCTGGTAACTGTGCAAAGTTTCTTGTTAAATATTAAATAGTGGGACACTATCTTGTTTCATCAATTAAGATAGAGGATTCCATCTGCCTGGATAATCAGCTATGGAGATTCGACAGAGGTGCCTAGGAAGATAAAATAGCTTAGACTTTGGGTCAAAGTTTGACCACTGGACACAGATAGGGCGAGTCTATTGAACCAAAGGCTGAAGGTAGGTCAGTTCTACAAATAACATGGCTTGGCTCTCAGCTCTTTTCTTGAATAAGGGTATAACTGTTTAGTAGATGAATAACTGTGTCCAAGTCCTCTTTGGTCCTTATAAAAATAATGCTTTGAGAAACCTAGACATGCAGATGTGGAGAATAAGAGCTGAGAGAGAAGTTCTAAAATGAACTCTCTCAGGGTCCACTTGCTTCCTATTCTTTGTTGATTTGCCATAAAAATATGAAACCCCAGGACGCCTGGGTGGCTCAGTTGCTTAAGCGTCTGCCTTCAGCTGACGTCATGATCCCAGGGTCCTGGGATGGAGCCCTGCAATCAGGCTTACTGCTCAGCGGGGAGCCTGCTTCTCCTCCTGCCTGCAGCTCCCCCTGCTTGTTCTCTCTCTCTCTGTCAAATAAATAAATAAATAAATAAATAAATAAATAAATAAAATCTTCAAAAAAATGTGAAACCCCTCTAAACCTTCTACCTGACCACAACATAGAAATTATAAGTGAGTAACCCTGTTTGTGGAAGCCAGAGCAGCTTTTGACATAAAGTTAGGATGAGAAGAGGTAGATCAAAGAAAGATGATGGAGGTTGAAAGTCAAAGAGCTATAGTTTAATGTGTTCCAGGAGGGCTGATCTCATTCATTCGCTCACTCACTCACTTACTTATTCATGCACTATGGCCCAGGTACCATGTCAGGCCTGGAACACCGTAAGTGTTCGTGTACTTGTTGAATGAATGAAAAACAAAATTACTACAAGAAGCAATGCAATAAAGAACACATTTATGAAGATAATAAAATATTTAAATATTTTAATGTTTTGTTTGTAAGTAAATGCTATTAATTATAGGATATGATTCTGTGAATTAATGTTAGATATTAAGCTAAAGAACCAAAGGGCTTTTTAAAAAAATTAACAGACCATTTTTTAGGGCAGTTTTAGGTTTGCAGAAAAATTGAGCAGAAAGTAGAATTCCCATATGCCCCCCCCCAACCCCCTATATATAGTTTCTCCTATTATTAACACCTTGCTTTAGTATGGTATGTTGATTAAAATCAGAGAACCTAAACTAACATATCATTATCACCCGAAGTCCATAGTTCACATTAGGGCTCACTCTTGGTATTGTACATTGGGTGGGTTTTGACAAATGTTTAATGACATGTGTCCACCATTATAGTATCATATAGAATAGTTTCACTGCCCTAAAAATCCCCTATGCTTTACCTATTTGCCCTTTCCCCTCCCCAAACGCTTGGCAACCACTGACATTTTAACCGTCTCCATAGTTTTGCCTTTTCCAAAATGTCATATAGTTTAGAATCATACAGTATATAGCCTTTTCAAATTGGTTTCTTTCACTTTGTAATATGCATTTAAGTTTCCTCCATGTCTTTTCATGACTTTTCATCTATTTTAGCACTAATTAATATTCCCTTGTCTGGAGACACCATGTTTGTTTATTCATTCACCTACTGAAGGACATCTTGGTTGCTTCCGAGTTTTGACAGTTATGAATAAAAATGCTATTAACATCTGTGCATAGGTTTTTTTGTGGGCATAGGTTTTTAGCTCTTTTTGGTAAATACCAAGAGTGCAATTGCTAGACTGTATGGTAAGACAATGTTTAGTTCTGTGAGGACCTGCCAAACTGTCTTCCAAAGTGGCTACACCATTTTGCATTCCCATCAGCGAGGAGTGAGAGTTCCTGTTGCCCCATATCCTTGCCAGTGTTTGGTCCTTTCATTATCGTGTATTTTAGCCATTCTAATAAGTGTGTAGTGGTATCTCATTGTTGTTTTAATTTTCATTTCCTGATGACATATGATGTGGAGCATTGTTTTGTATGCTTATTTGCCATGTATATATCTTCTTTGGTGAGGTGTCTTGTTCAGATCTTTTGCCCATTTAAAAAATTGAGTTGTTTGTTTTCTTATTGTTGAGTTTTAAGAGACTGTGCATATTTTAAGAGACTGTGCATACAGTCCTTTATCAAATATGTGCTTTGCAAATATTTTCTCCCAATCTGTGGTTTGTCTTTCATTCAGTTTTTTATTTTAATGAAGTTCAACTTACCAATTTTTTCTTTCATGGATTGTGCTTTTGGTGTTGTATCTAAAAAGTCATCATCAAACCTAAGATTTCCTCTAGATAAACTCCTACACTATCTTATTATTTTAATTAATCTCTACACCCAATGTGGGTCCCAAACTCACAATCCCAAGATCAAGAGTCACATGCTGCACCAGCTGAGCCAGCCAGGCACCCCCAAAAGTAGGTTTTGTATTTTTTTATCCACTCTGATAATCTCTGCCTTTTAATTGGTCTATTTAGACCATTCACATTTAAGTTGATATTGGTATAGTGGATTTAATATCTAATATTTGTAACTATTTTCTATTTATTGCTTTTTGTTTTTATTTTTGATCTTCCACTCTTTTCCTGTCTTCTCTGGTTTTATTTTATTTTTTTAATATACATAATTTTATAACAAAAAATTTTTTAATTCTATTTTATTATGTTATGTTAATCACCATACATTACATCATTAGTTTTTGATGTAGTGTTCCATGATTCATTGTTTGCATATAACACCCAGTGCTCCATTCAATATGTGCCCTCTTTAATATCCATCACCAGGCTAACCCATCCCCCCACCCCCTCCCCTCTAGAACCTTCAGTTTGTTTCTCAGAGTCCATAGTCTCTCATGGTTCGTCTCCCCCTCTGACTTCCCCCCCTTCATTTTTCCCTTCCTACTATCTTCTTTTTTTTTTTTAACGTATAATGTATTATCTGTTTCAGAGGTACAGGTCTGTGATTCATCAGTCTTACACAATTCACAGCGCTCACCATAGCATATACCCTCCCCAGTGCCTATCACCCAGCCACCCATCCATCCCACCACTCCAGCAACCCTCAGTTTGTTTCCTGAGATTAAGAATTCCTCATATCAGTGAGATCATATGATACATGTCTTTCTCTGATTGACTTATTTCGCTTAGCATAATACCCTCTAGTTCCATCCACGTCGTCACAACTGGCAAGACTTCGTGTTTTTTTTGATGGCTGCATAATATTCCATTGTATATATATACCACATCTTCTTTATCCATTCGTCTGTTGATGGACATCTTGGCTCTTTCCATAGTTTGGCTATTGTGGACGTTGCTGTTATAAACATCGGAGTGCACATACCCCTTTGGATCACTACATTTGTATCTTTGGGGTAAATGCCCAGTAGTGCAATTGCTGGGTCATAGGGTAGCTCTATTTTTAACTTTTTGAGGAATCTGCATACTGTTTTCCAGAGTGCCTGCACCAGCTTGCATTCCCACCAACAGTGTAAGAGGGTTCCCCTTTCTCTGCATCCTCACCAACATCTGTCGTTTCCTGACTTGTTAATTTTAGCCATTCTGACTGGTGTGAGGTGGTATCTCACTGATGGTTTGATTTGGATTTCCCTGATGCTGAGCGATGTTGAGCACTTTTTCATGTGTCCGTTGGCCATTTGGATGTTTTCTTTGGAAAAATGTCTGTTCATGTCTTCTGCCCATTTCTTGATTGGATCATTTGTTCTTTGGATGTTGAGTTTGATAAGTTCTTTATAGATTTTGGATACTAGCCCTTTATCTGATATTTCATTTGCAAATATCTTCTCCAATTTTGTTGGTTGTTTTTTGGTTGTGTTGACTGTTTCTATTGCTGTGCAAAAGCTTTTATCTTGATGAAGTCCCAATAGTTCATTTTTGCCCTTGTTTCCCTTGCCTTTGGCAATGTTTCTAGGAAGAAGTTGCTGTGGCTGAGGTCGAAGAAGTTGCTGCCTGTGTTCTCCTCTAGGATTTTGATGGACTCCTGTCTCACATTTAGGTATTTCACCCATTTTGAGTTTATTTTTGTGTGTGGTGTAAGGAAATGGTCCAGTTTCATTCTTCTGCATGTGGCTGTCTAATTTTCCCAACACCATTTGTTGAAGAGACTGTCTTTTTTCCATTGGACATTCTTTCCTGCTTTGTTGAAGATTAGTTGATCATAGAGTTGAAGGTCCATTTCTGGGTTCTCTATTCTGTTCCATTGATCTATGTGTCTGTTTTTGTGCCAGTACCATACTGTCTTGATGATTCCAGCTTTGTAATAGAGCTGGAAGTCCGGAATTGTGATGCCAACAGCTTTGCTTTTCTTTTTCAATATTCCTCTGGCTATTCAGGGTCTTTTCTGGTTCCATACAAATTTTAGGATTATTTGTTCCATTTCTTTGAAAAAAGTGGATGGTATTTTGATAGGGATTGCATTAAATGTGTAGATTGTTCTAGGTAACATTGACCTCTTCACAATATTTGTTCTTCCAATCCATGAGCATGGAACGTTTTTCCATTTCTTTGTGTCTTCCTCAATTTCTTTCATGAGTATTTTATAGTTTTCTGAGTACAGATTCTGTGCCTCTTTGGTTAGATTTAGTCCTACGTATCTTATGGTTTTGGGTGCAATTGTAAATGGGATTGACTCCTTAATTTCTCTTTCTTCTGTCTTGTTGTTGGTGTATAGAAATGCAACTGATTTCTGTGCATTGATTTTATATCCTGTCACTTGACTGAATTCCTGTATGAGTTCTAGCAGTTTTGGGGTGGAGTCTTTTGGGTTTTCCACATAAAGTATCATATCATCTGCAAAGAGTGAGAGTTTGACTTCTTCTTTGCCAATTCTGATGCCTTTTATTTCTTTTTGTTGTCTGATTGCTGTGGCTAGGACTTCTAGTACTATGTTGAATAGCAGTGGTGATAGTGGACATCCCTGCCATGTTCCTGACCTTAGGGGGAAAGCTTTCAATTTTTCCCCATTGAGAATGATATTCGCTGTGGGTTTTTCATAGATGGCTTTTATGATATTGAGATATGTACCCTCTATCCCTACACTCTGAAGAGTTTTGATCAAGAAAGGATGCTGTACTTTGTCAAATGCTTTTTCTGCATCTATTAAGAGGATCGTGCGGTTCTTGTTCTTTCTTTTATTAATGTATTGTATCACATTGATTGATTTGCAGATGTTGAGCCAAACTTGCAGCCCAGGAATAAATCCCACTTGGTTGTGGTGAATAATCCTTTTAATGTACTGTTGGATCCTATTGGCTAGTATTTTGGTGAGAATTTTTAAGTCCATGTTCATCAGGGATATTGGTCTGTAATTCTCCTTTTTGATGGGGTCTTTGTCTGATTTTGGGATCAAGGTAATGCTGGCCTCATAAAACGAGTTTGGAAGTTTTCCTTCCATTTCTATTTTTTGGAACAGTTTCAGAATAGGTATTAATTCTTCTTTAAATTTTTGGTAGAATTCCCCTGGGAAGCCATCTGGCCTGGGCTTTTGTTTGTTGTGAGATTTTTGATTACTGCTTCAATTTCCTCAGCGGTTATAGGTCTGCTCAGGTTTTCTATTTCTTCCTGGTTCAGTTTTGGTAGTTTATACATCTCTAGGAATGCATCCATTTCTTCCAGATTATCTAATTTGCTGGCATATAGTTACTAATAATACGTTCTATAATTGTTTGTATTTCTTTGGTGTTGGTTGTGATCTCTCCTCTTTCATTCATGATTTTATTTATTTGGGTCATTTCTCTTTTCTTTTTGATAAGTCTGGCCAGGGGTTTATCAATCTTATTAATTCTTTCAAAGAACCAGCTCCTAGTTTCGTTGATCTGTTCTACTGTTCTTTTCGTTTCTATTTCATTGATTTCTGCTCTGATCTTTATTATTTCTCTTCTCCTGCTGGGTTTAGGCTTTATTTGCTGTTCTTTCTCCAGCTCCTTTAGGTGTAGGGTTAGGTTGTGTATTTGAGACCTTTCTTGTTTCTTGAGAAAGGCTTGTATTGCTATATACTTTCTTCTTAGGACTGCCTTTGCTGCATCCCAAAGACTTTGAACAGTTGTGTTTTCATTTTCATTTGTTTCCATGAATTTTTTTAATTCTTCTTTAATTTCCTGGTTGACCCATTCATTCTTTAGCAGGATGCTCTTTAACCTCCATGTATTTGAGTTCTTTCCGACTTTCCTCTTGTGATTGAGTTCTAGTTTCAAAGCACTATGGTCCAAAAATATGCAGGGAATGATCCCAATCTTTTGGTACCGGTTGAGACCTGATTTGTGACCTAGGATTTGATCTATTCTGGAGAATGTTCCATGGGCACTAGAGAAGAATGTGTATTCTGTTGCTTTGCAATGGAATGTTCTGAATATACCTGTGAAGTCCATTTGGTCCAGTGTGTCATTTAAAGTCTTTATTTCCTTGTTGATTTTTTGCTTAGATGATCTGTTCATTTCAGTGAGGGGGGTGTTAAAGTCCCCTACTATTATTGTATTGTTATTGATGTGTTTCTTTGATTTTGTTATTAATTGCCTTATATAATTGGCTGCTCCCATGTTAGGGGCATAGATATTTACAATTGTTAGATCTTCTTGTTGGATAGACCCTTTAAGTAGGATATAGTGTCCTTCCTCATCTCTTATTATAGTTTTTGTTTAAAATCTAATTTGTCTGATATAAGGATTGCCACCCCAGCTTTCTTTTGGTGTCGGTTAGCATGGTAAATGGTTTTCCACCCCCTCTCTTTCAATCTGGAGGTGTCTTTGGGTCTAAAATGAGTCTCTTGCAGACAGCATATTGGTGGGTCTTGTTTTTTTATCCAATCTGATAGCCTGTGTCTTTTGATTGGGGCATTTAACCCATTTACATTCAGGGTAACTATTGAAAGATAGGAATTTAGTGCCATTGTATTGCCTGTAAGGTGACTGTTACTGTATATTGTCTGTGTTCCTTTCTGGTCTGTGTTACTTTTAGGCTCTCTCTTTGCTTAGAGGACCCCTTTCAATATTTCCTGTAGGGTTGGTTTCGTGTTTGCAAATTCTTTTAGTTTTTGTTTGTCCTGGAAGCTTTTTATCTGTCCTATTTTCAGTGACAGCCTGGCTGGATATAGTATTCTTGGCTGCATATTTTTCTCGTTTAGTGCTCTAAATATATCATGCCAGTCCTTTCTGGCCTGCCAGGTCTCTTTGGATAGGTCTGTTGCCAATCTAATGTTTCTACCATTGTAGGTTACAGACCTCTTGTCCCAAGCTGCTTTCAGGATTTTTTCTGTCTCTGAGACTCGTAAGTTTTACTATTAGATATTAGATACTATTAGATCTATTTTTATTGATTTTGAGGGGGGTTCTCTGTGCCTCCTAGGTTTTGATGCCTGTCTCCTTTCCCAAATTAGGGAAGTTCTCTGCTATAATTTGCTCCAATATACCTTCTACCTCTCTCTCTCTTTCTTCTTCTTCTTCTGGGATCCCAATTATTTAATATTGTTTCATCTTATGGTATCACTTATCTCTCAAATTCTGCCCTCGTGATCCAGTAGTTGTTTATCTCTTTTTTCTCAGCTTCTTTATTCTCCATCATTTGGTCTTCTATATCACTAATTCTCTCTTCTGCCTCATTTATCCTAGCAGTTAGAGCCTCCATTTTTTATTGCACCTCATTAATAGCCTTTTTGATTTCGACTTGGTTAGATTTTAGTTCTTTTACTTCTCCAGAAAGGGTTTCTCTAATATCTTCCATGCTTTTTTCAAGCCCAGCTAGTATCTTTATAATTGTCATTCTGAACTCTAGTTCCAACATCTTACTAATGTCCGTATTGATTAGGTCCCTGGCAGTCAGTACTGCCTCTTGTTCTTTTTTCTGAGGTGAGTTTTTCCATCTTGTCATTTTGTCCAGAGGAGAACAGATGAATGAGAGAACAAAATGCTAACAGGGTAGCAACAAACCCAGAAAAATATACACTAAACAAATCAGAAGAGACCTGAAACCAGGGTAAAAGAAAGGGAAAGAAAGAAAAAAGAAAAACAAAAACAAAAACGAAAGAAAAGAAAAAGAAAAAGAAAAAAAAAGAATATGATCAAATATGATCAGGCTGGTGAATAGATCAGTGCCACACATTAGATTTTGGGCATATTTTGGTCTGTTAGAAGAAAGTGCCTCCCAAAATTTTAAAGAAAGAAAAACTTATATCTGTACTAAAATAAGGGTAAATACAATGAAAGGATAGAATATGATTGTAAAGATGACAATTATAAGATTTTATTAAAGGAATTGATAAGAAGTTGGTTGAAAAAAGAAAGAGGAGAAATTAAAAAAAGGGGGGGGAGAGAATGTGATCAGGCAGGAGACTAGAACAAAGCCATACACTAGAGATTTAGGGTATATTTTGGTCTGTTAGAAGAAACTATATCCCAAAATTTTAAAGAGAGAACAACTTATATATATATATACCAAAAATAGGGTTAACTACAATGAAGGGATAGAATATGACTCTAAAAATGAAAAATAAAAAAGATTTTTAAAAAAAGGGATTGATAAGATGTTGGTTGAAAAAGGGAAAAATGAAAATTTTTAAAAAATAGAAAAAGAAAAAAAAGAAAACTTAAAAAATTAACTTTGAAAGACTTAAGAATCATGGGAAAAAAAGCCATGAATTCTATGTGCAGTATTCCCCTAGCGCTGGAGTTCTGCCATTCTCATTGATGGGTAAACTTGGTCTTGGCTGGCTGTTCTTGCTGATTTTCTGGGGGAGGGGCCTGTTGCCATGGTTCCCAAATGTCTTTGCTGAAGGCAGAATTGCCCCGCCCTTGCCCGGTTCGGGCTAAGTAATCTGCTCGGGTTTGCTCTCGGGAGCTTTTGTTCCCTGCAAGCTTTCCGTACAGCTTTGGAGGACGAGAGTGAAAATGGCGGCCTCCCAATCTCCGCCCCGGAGGAGCCGAGAACTCGGGGCCCCGCTCCTCAGTGAGCCCCCAGAGAAAAGCAATCACTCCCATCTCCCCGGTCTCCAGCCACTCTCCGTGCTCACCCGGCCTGTGGCCCAGCATTTCTGTCTCTGGCACCCGACTTGGTGTGGAGTCTCCAAACCCAGCAGATCCCTGTGGTGCACTCTCGTGCCGCTCCTCCCCGGGGGAGGAAGGAGAGTCTCCCCGGATCTGCCGCTTGTTGGGTCCCTGCTGGAGGAGCAGTGGCCTGACTGTGCCGCGGATCACGGTTCATGGCAACCCCGAGCTGAGAGCCCGCACCTCGGCTCCATCTCTGCAGCCGGCTTCCCTGCTTTGATACCTGGGAGCTCTGCCGCACTCAGGCACCCCCGGTCTTTCTGTGACCCCGAGGGTCCTGAGACCACACTGTCCCAGCGAGGGTTCCACCCCCCACTTAGCCACTGGAGTGACGTCCCTCAGCGGAACCAACTTCTAAAAGTTCTGATTTTGTGCTCTGCGGCTCTATCACTTGCGGGTAGCAGCTGACGGAGGCCCCCTCCCCCACTGTCTATCCTCCAGAATATCGCCTCGGATTCACTTCTCCGCATGTCCTACCTTCCAGAAAGTGGTCGCTTTTCTGTTCAAAGAGTTGCTGCTCTTCTTTTCTTCGATCTCCTGTTGAGTTCGTAGGTGTTCAGAATGGTTTGATCCCTATCCAGCTGAATTCCTGGGACCAGATGAAATTTAGGTCTCCTACTCCTCTGCCATCCTGCTCCTCCCCCCATTTTTTTTAAAAAACAAAATGCAACATTCTAAAAACCCAAAATTTACTATTGATACTAATTCCTACAAGTTTGCTGTGCTACAATACACAAGTCAAGAAATTAAAACCATTAAATATTTAGAAACATTCAACATCAGAAGCTTTAAAATCTAACTGTATGTAGTAGCCCCTCAAAAAGCTACAACCTGCATTTTTAAAAAAGTATTTTCTCTACAAAGGATCTTATCAGCTACACAAAAATCTATACAGTTTTTATATTGAAGCTAATATTGAGCTGCACTTGAATTCACATTCTTAGCAAAACAATTGCCTGAGCACACATGCACACTCCACACATATCATTACAGGATAGCCATTTATTTTTCTCCTCCTCTTCCTCATCATCTTCATCTTCTTCCTCCTCTTCCTCTTCCTGCTCATCCTCTGGTTCATTCTTTTCTTTGAACCTGTTGGCCTGCCAGGACCCTTCTTTCCCGCTTCACTTTTGCCCTTGGCGTGATAATGTAGCAATATCCTTTTCATATTTCTCCTTTAGCTTAGCTGCTTTCTGTTCATATGGTTGTTTATCTTCCACTAACTGTTCAGACCATATCTCACCCAATTTTCTTTGCAGCATCCCCAATGGATAAACCAGGGTGTTCACTTTTGATCTTTGGGCAATGTTCAGAGCAAAACAGGAAGAAAGCAGATGGATGCCTTTTAGGAGCATTGGGATTTTTTTCTTTCCCTTCTTGTCACCTTTGGGAGGAACATAATTTTTCATCTCCCTGTCATAGCAAGCTTTGTCACTTTTTGCCATATCTTCAAATTTCGACTTTTCCTTTGCAAACATCGTCTTCCATCTCTCCGAACATTTCTTGGAGAATTCAGCGAAATTGACGGAAGAGTCTGGGTGTTTCTTTTTGTGCTCTTCTCAGCAGGTCTGCACGAAGGAAGAGTATGAGGACATCTTGCCCCACGGCTCGTTGGGGTCTCCTTTACCCATGGTGACAGACGGTGTCTACCTGGTGGTGGCTTTTCCTCAGAGTCCTGCAGAGAGGCCCGATCCAACAGAGACGCTTCCTTCCCCAGGCTCCAGCATGAACTGGATTATCTGTCTTCTCTGGCTTTAATTGAGCATTTTATATGATTACACCTTTTCTCTTCAGCATATCAACTATACTACTTTTTTTTTTTTTTTTTTTTTTTTGCTTTTTTTTAGTGATTGCTCTTAGGTGTGCAAATACAATTTCAACTAATATAAGTAAACTTTCAAATGACCATTTCAAATATCCACTTCATGGATAGTTTACATACCTCATATCAGAGTATTACACATTATCAACAGATCATCATATCAGAGTATTACAAGAGTTGTTACACATTTCACTTATACATAACTGAACAATTGTTGCAATTATTGTTTTGATCAAACTCTTTTCTGTTAGATCAATTAAGAATAATAAAAATAAAAGATCATATTTTACCCTCATTTTTGCCTTTTACCCTCATTTATGTCTTCTGTAATGCTCTTCCATTCTTTATGTAGATCCAGGGTTCTGGTCTATATCATCTTCCTTCTCTGTGAAGAATTTCTTTTAACATTTCTTGCAAAGAAGATCTGTTGACAAATTCTCTCAATTTTTGTTTGAGGAAGTCTTTATTTCTTTTACTTTGTTTTGTTCTTTTTCCCTCCACTTTAAAATATTTTTATTTTTCTTTGTGATAAAATACATGATATAAAATTTATAATTTAAACATTTTAAAGTGTACATTTCAGTGGCATTCAGTATATTCATATGGTAGCTCAGTCATTCTCTTTTCCCCCATCCATATTCATAAATTGTTTCATCTTCCCAAACTGAAACTCCATACCCATTAAACAATAACTCCCCAGTCTTCCTCCACCCACCTCCTGGCAACCACCATTCCACTTTCTATCTCTATTAATCTGACTACTCTAGGTGCCTCATAAAATGGAATCAGGAAGTATTTGTATTTTTCCTTTGCTTTTGAAGAATTTAGCTGATAGAGAATCCCAGGTTGGTAAGGTTTTTTTTTTTTTTTTTTCAACACTTTATTTCACTCTGCCCTCTTATTACCTGCATTGTTTCACAAGAGATATCTGATGTAATTCTTATCTTCATTCCTCTATAAATGAGGTGGGTATATTTCCTCTGGCTTCAATAAAGATTTTCTCTTTTCATTGATTTTCTGCAATTTGAATACAATATGCCTAGATGTAGATTTTTAAATACATATCCTGCTTTGTATTCTCTAAGCTTCCTGCATCTGTGATTTAGTCTCTATCATTAATTTTGAGAAATTCTCAGTCATTATTACTTCAAATATTTCTTCTTTTCCTTTCTCTTTCTTCTCCTTCTAGTATTCCTGTTACACATATGGTACAATTTTTATAATTATTCTATAGTTCTTGGGTATTCTGCTCTTTCCTTTAATTTTCTTTTTTTTTTTTCTCCTTTTTTTTTTTGTTTGGGAAGTTTCTACTGACATATCTTTAAGCTTCCTGATTCCTTCATGAGCCATGACCAATCTAATTATGCACCCATCAAAGGCATTCTCTGTTTCTCTTGCAGTGCTTTTGATCTCTAGAATTGTATTTTATTTCTTTCTTAGAGTTTCCATTTCTCTGCTCACATTGCCCATCTGTTCTTGCATGTTGTCCACTTTCCAGCAGAACCCTTAGCATATTAATCAGTTATTTTAAATTCTTAGTCTGATAATTCCAAATCTCTGCCATATCTGAGTCTGGTTCTGATAGTTGCTTTGAATCTCATACTGTCTTTTGTGCCTTTTAGCATATCTTACAATTTTTTGTTGAAAACCAGCCATGATGTATTGGATAAAAGGAACAGTATTGGCTCTAGCAGCAAACTTCTGCTCTTGGAAAGCTATGATTCTCTGTGTCTGCTTCCCTCTCCAGTTTGGGAACAGCAGTTTCTCTGTGACCTCAACTCTCTGATGGATCTAAGAGGAGTTGTTGATTTTTAGTTTGTTTAACTTTTCTCTTGTTGTCAGAATAAGAGTGATGACTTCCAAGATCTCTACATGTTGGACCAGAAACCAGAAGTCTCCAAAGGACTTTCATTGAACCTTTTATATATTTCATAGATTCAGTGAACATTTAGGAAGCACTACTGGGTGAGATAGTATAGCCAACCTGCACCCCATACCTAAATGTCCAGCCTCTTCTGGACACCCAGGAGATTTGCCCATGTGAGACCTCCAGTTTCTAGAGACCATGCACATGGGATTAGTAGGAAAGGAGAAAACAGAAGAAGGAAGAGCTTTTAGGGAGGAAGAGAATCAACCCTACTTAGAGTTTTAGCCTAATCCTTTCATAAAATTATAGCCAACCTCATGGATTATGGAAAACTGGCTATGCAACAATAAACCTTTTCCAGTTTCCTTGTATCTTCCCAAATTTTGTTCTCCTCAACTTTCCCACAGAGAAAAAGAGAGCTGAAACATCGTGTGAGTCTGTACTTGTTTTAATATTCTAGTATCAAGTCAATTAGAAGATTTTCTTTCCTGGTAGTTGCATCCGAGAAGAAAGGGATGAGCTGCTGACCAGATCCAAGAAGAGGTGTAATCCCATGGCCTGCGTTGCAAAAGCAGTTCAATGCTGCCCAATATCGGGCACAAAAGTATTGTCACCTTTCAGTAATTAGCATGAATAGAAGAGCATACATATTAGAATAGAATACAAAACCATGGGTCATCCAGTACAGAGAGGGAACACAACGCTGTGGGGTGAAACTTTGCACTAATTCAAAATAATTTAACTCATAGAACTTCAAAATAGATTAAAATTTTACTTTTTCACTACTTTAGAGAAAAAATTTGCTAACAAATTAACAGTATAAAACTTCTCTTTGGAGAAGTACTAAACTGGAGAACAAACCTAAAATCCTTTAAAAGCATCTATGTGCATAAAAACGATGGTGATAGAAATGTTTACATCAATTTCCTAAGAACTTCTATTAGGCAATACATTTTCGTTTAGTCCTATTTTTCAATATATTCTTAAAAGCAATGGCTGTATCTCTTTCTAAGTACTTTAGAAACTTTCGACTAATTCAGAATGGGAAGAAAGAAGAAGGATTAGGCCAAACTGATAAGGCTTTTCTGTATATTTACATTAGGAAATAGGGTCATTTATAATAATTTATAATACTGCTAAATAAATAAAGTGATACAATAAAGACCCAACGAAGTAAGAATGGGCCAACTTTCTACCTTACTTCCACATAGGAGCTGCCCCTTTATTCTTTATTTCCCTAAAAGCTGCTTTATTGTTTCCACATTTCATTTCTCAAATTGAATTATTTCATCCTAAGTAGTAGAAGTAACTAGGAACAAAATGGGTTGAGCTAGGCAGGATTAACTGTGACAGGAGAAGTTCTCCAGACTATTAAACCACCTAAATCTTTAAGGTGACAGATACGCCGTTTTAAATCAGCCAAATCTAAATGAAATAGAAGGAATAAAGAGATTCTGAGAAATATGTTTCAATAAACAAGGGCAAAATAAACCCATGCGGCAGCTTTGAGCCACAAGTTTTTTCCCCAGCTTCTCCTCAAATGTTCCTCAGGACATTCTAAAGTCTCCCTGCAATGTCTTCAAGCTCAAACAGAAAACCTGGACACTTCTGAGAACAGGAGGCGGGAGCACTCCAGAAAGCCAGTTCCAAAGAGCCCAGGTACTGACTGACACAACAGGGAGCCCAGAAACAAATGGGGCCGCCAAACCTCAAACAAGCACCATCCCAGCTGAGATTAGCTGCTGTTGCCCCAAATTCACATTGCAACAACACCATCAGATTACAACCTGGCAAGACGAGAGAGAACCAGGCAAGGGCGGGGGAATATGACACCAAAGTAGATTGTCAACTGTTGACATTTTTTTGTTGAGGGAGAAATGTCGTATCAAAATGGCATGGGGCGGGTGTTATACGCAAATAATGAATCATGGAACACTACATCAAAAACTAATGATGTAATGTATGGTGATTAACATAACATAATAAAAAAAATTAAAATAAAAAAAAGGCATGGGGCAAAGATTGAGAAGTTACTACATTCCAGGCACTGTGCTTGTCCTTTCATACACATGGTCTCATTTAAGATCCCAACAATACTGAGATGCTAAAACATCCCCACTTTACTGAAGAGGAAAGAGTAAGAGAATAAAATGGAGAAGGACAAAGAGAGGGAAGGGGAGAAATCAGCTTTCACTGAGCACCTGCCCAGGTGCCAGGTCCTGTCAGGAACTTTCACCTGTTACCACATTTCATCTTCACATTTTTAAGATGGCAAGTTCACTTGTCCAGGATTCATTAACAAGTGAAAGCTGGGGCTGTGGCTGTAGTTAGGTCTTCCAAAGCCAGGATAGCATAGAGAGCAACTCAGAAGCCTGACTAGCCAGCTGGCAGCTCACGCCACAGCCATGCACAGAAAAGCTGAAGAGAAGTGAAAATCACCATTGGAGGAGCGGTGAAATACAGCGTTGAGGGAGAGGTACAATTAGAGGCAAGAGAGAGCAGATGAGTGGAGGCTAACGGGAGCTTCCAGGAGGGCGCATTCAAAGGTAGCAGCCTGTAGGGAACAATTATGAAGTTGGAGACTGAATGAGACTCAGTCTGAATCTTAGCTCTGGCACCTAGCTGGGAGACCTCTTAAGTCACAAGTGTCTCCCTAGGGACAGTATTACCTGCTTTGTGGGACTGTTGGAAGGTAGGGATGATGCCTGTTCCATGATATTTATTAACAAGTGATAAAAACATTATTATTATATTATAATCCATGGAGTATGGCTGGATTTGGCTAGGAAGCAGAGAGGGACCGCATTGCTATTGCTGGAACTTTTAGGAAGCAGGAAAGCTGAGAGATCCGGAGGCTCCTCTTCACTCTTCGTGGGGCCTTCTTTTCCATCCTCTTGCATTTCCTCTCATCCCACCCAGCACTCAGAGTGTTTTCTCTGAAGCAATACCCAAGCGTAGCTGAAAATGTGTTCCAATTTGCTGCAAGCTGAGTTAGGAACCCCAGAGCCAGGTACTCCTGTCCCCAAGTGATGGAACCTGTGTGGACAAACCACACTACGAAAAGCTTGAGATTATTGAAAAAGCCCACTTGGAAACTACTAGGGAGAGTTGGGAGTAGACTTAAAATAAATTGTCTGCTTTTATTTCACTGTCACAGTTAATGTGAATTTACTCGTGTTGCTTTCTAATATCCCATGGCAAATTCCTTAACTCCTATCTCCATGCCCTCAACTCAAAAAACTGGCGTTCACCTCAGGCCCTGGCCCAGAAACCTTCAGCTGGTAACACACCCGGACTGCAACGGTTATGTGTCATGTCAGGAGACTTACATTTTGCAGAATGGTCATGGAAAAGAAGTAAACAAACAAAACTCCATATAAGAAGTTCATTGCTCCACAAGGATGCATTTGTAGTTAATTCAACACCTTATCAGCAGGCGATTTCTTCTTTCCCAAAGAACACGCTCCTAGAAAAATGTCTCCAACATAGTCTTCATTATTTTTACGGAAAGAAGGAAGAAAGGCATACCTTCCAATATCCTTAGTCTCTTCTAGTTTATTTTTTAATCTTTATTTTTCTTGCAATCAATATATCACATATTCATGGGGGGGGGGGTAAGATTACTTGTAAAATCACCTCAGACAGGATAACAAATAATTGTTAACTTTTTGTGGTGGTTTCTTTTGACTTTATAGCACACATTAAATTAGGGTCTTAACAAGTCTCCTCTGTATTCAGAAGCCTCTGCTTTGCTCCCATGTTCTTGGCCTGTTTATGGTGCTTGTTGCCTTTGACCACTCTTATCACAGCCCACAGTGCTGTACTGCACTTGCCTGTCCACTGGCGGGCTCCTCAGCTCCACTGTTAGCCCTGAATGAGAAGTGACCTTGTCTACTGTGGTGGCCCTAAAGCTTTGCTCCCTTTGGTAGGATTCATCTGCTGGGAAGAAGACTGAACCACCTGTGATAGTTAATTTTATCCATCAGCTGGGCTAGACTACAGGGCCTAGGTGTTTGGGCAAACATGAATCTAAATGGTTTTTTGTTTTTGCTTTTTAAGATTTTATTTATTTATTTGAGAGAGAGAGAGAGAGAGAGCACAAGCAGGGGGAGGGGCAGAGGGACAAGCAGATTCCCTGCTGAATGGGGATTCCTGACACAGGGCTCGATCCCAGGACCCTGAGATCATGACCTAAGCCGAAGTCAGATGCTTAACTGACTGAGCCACCCAGGTGCCCCAAACATGAATATAAATGTTCTGTTAACATCTTATTTAGATGTGTTTAACAGTTAAACCATAGACTAGGTAAAGCAGATTACCCTCCATAATGTCGGTGGGTCTCCTAATCCAATCAGTTGAAGGTCTTCTCGAAAAGACTGGTGTCCCCCAAAGAAGAGAGAAATCTGTCTCCAGATTGCCTTCAGACTCAAGCTGCAATATCAACTCTCCCCTGGGTCTCCAGCCTGCTGGACTGCCTTGAAGATTTTGGACTTGCCAGCCCCCACAATCATGTGAACCAATTCCTAAAATAAACTTATGTATATATATATATATATATATATATATATATATATATGTACACACACACACACACACACACACACACACTATTGGTTCTGTTTCCTTGGAGAATACTGATTAATACAATACCTCCTGAATACTCTGTCCCCACCCAGTCAGCCACACTACTACACTCTTCCCCTTCTTGGGCTAGCCTTCTGTCTCTCCATTTCCATATTTTCTCTCCTGTTACTGGCTCCCATTCCACTTTCCTGCAGTCTCAGTGTTTACACCTCCACCTTTTCTCCCATCCAACTCCTTCTTTTAAAGAATTCCCTCTTTCAAGCTGCGACCATATACTGACTCAATTCCACTTTAACTTGATTGATTTACTCCATCAATTATACAGAAGCAGCAGGCATGGTTTGTGCATTAGGTGGGTGGTACTAAGGGTGGAGAAGGGGCAATGATACAAAGATAAGTAAGGCCTGGGTTCTGTCCTGAATGTGTTAACAATTAAGGAAATAATTGCAAGAGAGGTCAAAGAGGTGCATATGCAACTGTAACAGAGGGAGGGCTGCACATGGAGCATAAGAGCAGGGCTGAGGGACTGGGGAGAGTACATGAGGGAAGATCTCTCTCCAGGAGTAAATGGGGGGAAACAAGGTTCAAAGAACAATTGTGGAAAAGCAAGTCCATGAAAGATGGATAGGATTTTGACCTCAGTTGGGAAAAGTGCAGGACAGTTTGGAAAATACTGAATAGACAGAGTGAACGGTAAACAGGGAGTCCAAAACAAGACTCAATTCCCAGATCTAGGGTTTCACTCCTGCCATTCAGCCACACTTCACCTAGAACGTCTCACCAACAGCCCACAGTCAGCATCACCAGACATCACTCACTCCCAAGGCAGCTTCCTTTGCCAACATCTCTTTTTGTCAATGGAAGAGAAATATGATTCTCTAGATCACTCAAGTTCAAAACTGAACCTCTGGACTCAGCTTTTTCCCTCCCCAATGGTGATTATGTTACCAGTGTTTCTCCACTTAGCAGACCTTCAGTCTGTCCCCCATCCAGACAGCACCTGGCTAAGAGTCATTTGGCCTCTGGTTGACTTCTCCCCTGATAAAAACCCACTGCCTGCTCATTCTGTTTACAGTTTGTAAATGTCTCCTGTAAAGAAATGTGTCAGCTCCCACTGGGTGAGATCAGCAGCTTAGAAAAGAGGGAAGAAGCATCCCCCTCACTGAAACACCAAACTCATATTGATGGTGCCCAAAATTACAATGGCTGTTGGGCAGTCACATCACACCAACTCATAAACGTGCACTTCATTAAAATTGCCAGATTCAGTTCACATCAAGTGGCATTGTGCTCCTTCTTCCTCATTTCAGAGCTAGTTTAAATTCTTCTTCCTGACTGATAACCCCTGGCGTGCACTTCGGCCCTGCCTGACCACTATGTCCACGTATTCCCAACACAAGCATTCCACTCCAGCCAGGCCAGCCAGGCCCTGCCCCCACCTGCCATCACATGAACACACCACATTCATCCCTGCTGCCACACACACATGCTTGCCCGCAGACTGTCCCAAGTGCTCTGTGCCCCCCTGCCCAGGCCATGAAGCTCTGCCCAAAGCTTTTCACCCTCACTGAGCTCTCCCCATTCTGATCCCCTGAAGAACAGACTTTGGCTTCTGTATATGTTGTATGTCTTACATTGTGAAATCATATTCTGTGTGACATTACATTATATGTGATAGTTATTAAACGTAGTTTCAATATATATTTTTTTGTGGCCAGAACTAAGAGGGTTATAATAAGTCACCCAGGATGCGCATTTAAGGTCATGAACATGTCAACCCCAAATTAGTACTGATCTGTCACAGAAATATCTCAATCTAAGAAATTACTAGTAAGTTGCTAAAGAAAATGGAAACCTGGAAATACTAAAGTTTGTTAAAAGCAAATAACAACAACAAAAAAGAAGATAAAAGAAGGAAAACAGTCTGGGTATGTGTATTTGAAGAAAATTATATCCCCACTAGGTATATTTTTATACGACATGAGAAGTAAAGAGGTGCTTAAATAAGAAGTATATTCTGCAGAAGTTTAGAAAGCAAAAAGTCAAAGACCAAGAATCCAGCACTTCTTTGGGAAATGATCCTGTCTCTAGATGGCAGGCCAGATACTTTACGGAGGTCAATTTATCAGGCTTCCACTACTTGATGGAAATAATCTTTAAAGGATCCACCTGTTCTGGTCCTAATTGTAGGGTACCAGAAGGTGGTGTGTGGGAATGGATGGGTCTCCCAGGGGAACCTTCCCACCGAGTGCCCCTTGGCACTCCACCAGAAAATAGTTACATTGGACTGTGGCCTTTGATCCCATCTCTTCCAAGTCTGATAACCTCACAACATTGTTTCTGGTTCTGTAGAGCGAAGACCCCGATGCTGCACTCTGGAGATGTACTGCACTGAGGATGCCTATCACCCTTGGCTGGGGGAACAATAGGCCCCTTTCCCTCTAACAGCAAGTGTCACAGCTCCCTGTTAGATTCTAACTGTTTTGAGGGTCAGCACAATGTCCCATTCTTCCTGCAGAGCTTCCACTCTATCAAGTACACAGGTACCTCACTGATTATATGTTGGGACTACTTTTTTCCTCAAATTTTCACCCACCGGACTCTTCTCCTAGTATTTTCAATTAATCTACCCAACAAATACTCCTTGAACTTATTCATTTATTTAACAAGTGCTTGCTGAGCCTCCAGACTATATCAGGCACAGCACTAGTGCTTTATAGGTACACAAACTGATGAACAACACAGCCAAGCTCCTGCCCTCAGGGAGCCCACAACTGAGGAGAAGAGACAGAACAAACAAGCAAGCATGATCACAGACACTGAGCTCTGCAATTAACAGAAGCAGGGCTCCTTGGAGAAATGGTTGATCCTAGGGATGGGCCAGAGAATATACAATAAGAGCATCTTGCAGTGCCAGAAAGAAAGCATTTAAAAAAAAACCCACAATGATGAGTATATATCAGAAGAGAAACAGGAACCAAATGAAAGAGATCCTAATGAACAAAGCTGAAATGATTTGAACAACAAAATAAACAAGGTAGTATTTATGGATTATAATCCAAAGTATAAAATAAATATCCATGAATCCATGGTAATATAAACAAATGTTGACCAAATGAGTAAATTGGGAAGAAGGGACAGATTTCCCATACAGAAGAATAAGAGATAATTATGTAGCTACTCCAGCCTCAGAGAGGTAGAGCATAAGTCCCCACCCATTAAGTGTGAGCTGCGCAGTGATTCCTTCCAAGGAGTACAGTATGGAAGGGGGCAGTAATTTTGCAGTGGCAAAACCTGACAAACACTACCCCACCCAGATGATCAAGCTTAACATCCCAAGTGATAAATCATGTTGATTAGAACATGTGCCTTTGATATGACGTAATGAAAATGGCAATCACCTCTGTGGTCTTCCTCCCCAAAACTAATAACCCCCATCTAATCATGAGAAAATATCAGACAAACTTCAGTTGAGGGACATTCTGCTAAATACCTGACCAGTATTCTTCCAAATCAGCAAGGTCATCAAAAACAAGGAAAGTCACAGAAACTGTCACAGCCAAGAGAAGCCTAAGGAGACATGATGACTAAAGTAGTATGCTTTCCTAGATACAAATCCTGGAGTAGAAAAATGATATTAGGTAAAAACTAAGGAAACCCGAATAAAGTATGGACTTTCATGAGTAATAATGTATTGATATTTGTTCATTAATTGTAACAAATGTATCATAAGACTGTCAGACTTTAATATTAGGGGAAACTCAGTGCCGGGTATGTGGTAACTCTGTACTCTCTTTGCAATTTTTCTGTAAATCCAAAACTGTTAAAATAAAAGGTTTATTATAAAAAAAATAAAAGGACCAAAACCTCAAGGAGCCCTTTCAATTCATCTATCTGAAGGGCAACATGGAATATTAGAGAACAATTGCAGAGTAGGAACCAGTATCTCAGGCAAGCCACAGTGCTTCTGATGCTGACAGCCAGAAAGAGTAAGGACAGGTAGGCATGGTTTTTGATGATTGCTTCATGGTAAGACCACTGCTGCACCCCTTCCCAATTTCACTAGCCATCACAGGCATACATTTCATCCTCCAAAAAAAAGTCCTTGCCTCATCACAGCAAGATCCACAGGGAACACAGAACTGCCAGAGTTGGGCAGCAACCTACATTTTGCACATTGTCGGAACTCTGTATTTGTTGAGATAGTATTTGTAAATCCCTTTGCCACATTAAAATATTCATAATCGAACAGACATTTCTCCAATGATATACAAATGGCCAACAAGCATATGAAAGGACGCTCGGTGTCATTAGACATCAGGGAAAAGGAAGGCAAAACCACGGTGAGATAATCCCATAACATCCATATGCTGGCTGTAACTTTAAAAAAGAAAAAGGAAAATAAAAAGTGTTGGTGAGGATGTGGAGAAAGTGACACCCTCAGACATTGGTGGTGGGATTGTAAGATGGTGCTCCTACAATGGGAAATGGGCGGTTCCTCAATAAGTTAAACACAGAATGACCACATGACCCGGAGGTCCCTCTCCTTTTTTGGTTTATACTCAAAAGAATTGAAAGCAAGTGTTCACGCAAAAACTTGCACATGAATGTTCATAGCAGGTTTATTTGCAATAACCAAAAGGTATAAACAACCGAAGTGTCTGCCAACAGATGAATGGATAAATAAAAAGTGGTATCTACACCCATTAAAAGGAATGAAGTAC
Organism: Phoca vitulina; assembly: GCF_004348235.1. Lineage (NCBI taxonomy): Eukaryota > Metazoa > Chordata > Mammalia > Carnivora > Phocidae > Phoca > Phoca vitulina. Next base: position 79,134,840 of record NW_022589708.1, read on the forward strand.
TGACACACAGATGGACTTTGAAAACATTAACGTAAATGAAAGAAGCCAGACACAAAAAGCCATATATTGTACGACCCCCTTTATATGAAATATCCAGAACAGGCAAATCCATAGAGACAGAAGAAAGTAGATTAGTAGTTAACCAGGGCTGGGAAATGGGGAGTGACTGTTTAATGGGTACTGGGTTTCCTTTTGGGTGATGAAAATGTTACAGAACTAAACAGTGGCGATGGTTGCACAACACTGTGAATGAACTAAATGTCTCCATGCGTTGTACAATTTAAATGGTTAAAATGGTGAGTTTATATGTATTTTACCATAATTAAAAATCACAAGTGCATTCCTTAATCCCATCCCCGATTTCACCCATCCCCCTACCCTCCTCCCCTCTGGTAACCATCAGTTTATTCTCTGTAGTTAAGGTCTGTTTCTAGGGGTGCCTGGGTGGCTCAGTCCATTAAGGGTCCATTAAGGGCCATGATCTCAGGGTCATGGGATTGAGCCCCGTGTCTAGACCCATAGCAGGCTCCAAGCTCAGCAAGGAGACTGCTTGTTCCTCTCCTTCACCCCTGCTTGCATTCTCGCTCTCTCAAATAAATAAATAATTTTTTTTTAAAAAAAGAGTCTGTTTCTAGGTTTGATGTATGGAAGTGCTGAATCACTATATTGCACACCTGAAACTAATATAACACTGTATATTAACTATACTGGAATTGAAATGAAATGAAATAAGAAATACATGGGAAAAAATAAAAACACTTATCTTTTAAAATATCAAAAGGCAAAGAATATCCATAACTAACATGATTCCGAGTATGGCTCTCAGACCACCTATATCAGCAATACTCAAGATAATTGATAAAAATGAAAGTTCCTGGGCTCACCCAAGACCCACAAAAGTTGATTCCCAGAAACCTGTATAGTATTGTATTATCCTTTCAACAGCATCTCACATGATCTTTGCACACAGGGTTGAAAAAATCAAACTAGAAAACTCTTGAGATGGGAAGTGTCTCCTCTATGTCCTCAGCCTAATATAGGCCTACTCGATAACAGGCTTTTTTGTTGAATGAATAGACAAATGTTGGTTTTCATTTAAAGGGAGCACACTGTTCTCGCCCTTCCAGGTGTCTGGGACTATGTCAGTTCCAAGGAAGAGTCCCCGTGCTGTATTTCCACCTTAGACTGTTAGTCTGCACCAGCGGCCAACAGGGAGCAGTATGGGAGGGGGGGCATAATGGGGAAGTGGGGCTGGAGTCGCCTTTGTTCTCTAAGCAGAGGCAGGAGAACTCACCCAGAGAATTTATAGATTTTCAAAAGAGTGCTTCACCATCATCTTTTCAAACCTCCTGGTATTGCAAAGGAAGATCCACACTCTACACATTCTGTGTGGATTAAATTTATGGCCTCTAGAAATCATCATTAAGGTGCAGAGGGAAGATATTAATCAAATGAGTTTCATGTCACTGATTACAACCAGAACTGCAAAACCTTGCTTTCAGAATTGTGTGCTACTGTTAAGTGGACAGTACGGTTGTAATCAGCTCAGAAAGTTTTTCCATGTTTGTCACACAGGTCAACAACCCAGTCAACACTCTAGGTGCCTTTGGTTCTCATTAGCATAAAATCTTTAACTTTCAGTTTTCAATGAACATCTCAACAAGTCTGTACATTTATATAATCCATATTAAATTTCTTCTGCAACAGGATAAGTGAAAATTGGATGGGATTAAATATTAAGAGGCAAAGTGAAAAGCCATAGATAACCCGAATAGGAAAAGAGGTATTTTTGCACAGTATTGAGATAGTTCTCTTTTTGGGCACCTGAGCAAATGTAACACATTCTTTGTGACTACTTGAGTTCAAAAGTTCTTTCCTGGAAGGGTCCTGGTACAACTTCCGTTGGTCCAGAATATAAGTGTTCAAACACAATGTTGCACAGAGCAGCTGTAAGGAGTGGGAATGTGGGTAGTCATTCTTTAGGAACAAAAGCCATTTCCAGGATTATCTGCTATGTTGCTCGGGGTTTGCCAATCAATATGCATATACTCACGGAGCAGCATCTACTATGTGCAAAGTACTTTACCTAGTGTGGTGGGAATGCAAAAAAATGCTTAAACTGTTTATAATTCCCAAAGAGGTTTACAACTTGCTTTTATAATTGAGTTATGTTACTATGCAAACAGATGTGCCTGGCTGGTGCATTTGTTTGGGGGGGAATGATGGAGAGACTAGAAAGGAGGGCAGGATAGCCAAACCCTTAAGGCTGAGGGAACATTCAAGGCACAGGATACATTAAGACAGCCAGTCTGTCTAATGAAAAAGCCTAAAACAGGTTTTTGTGTGTCTCCAACCTTACGGTCAAGGACATTCCAGGGCCCACCCCAAAGTGTTTTAAACTTATCTGAGGCAGGGCAATTCTCTGAGAATCTTGTTCTCCTCAAAATATTTCGGGAGGTAGATCTTTATAGTCCAGGTTCATTTTTCAGGACCTTAAAGAGGCACCTTAAGAACCACCACTAGTCCTGTTGCGTGAGAGAAGATGGCCCAACAGCTAGTGCATGGTTTAGGTGCAGACATTTAATCACCAACCAATTTTGTGAAACAAGCAAGTCATACATCTCTTGTCTGATGTAGAACAGGTTTGAACCTGTGAAGCCGGGTCCCTAAACAGCTCCCACCATTTCCACCCACCAGCCCCTGCACCAGGCCCTCTCCTACCCCGGGCATTCTGAGACCTGTCTGAAAGAAGGGCACCAGCTGGGCCCTTACGTGGCGCGCTAGGCTAGCAGAGGGAGGCCGGCTCCGCTTCCCTGCAGGAGGTGTCAAAGGCTGTGGGGAACTAATAAAAATAACCTCTTCGACTCCTCTAAACGGTCATTAATTAATAAAAAACAACAGTCACTGTGCCTCCAGGCTGCTCTCTAGGAGAAGGCCGTGCACGGGTACCCGGAGGGCTATAAGAGGGTGGCAGTGTCCGGACAAAAAGGAGGATGTGTCCTGGCAAAAACACAACCTGTCCTTAACACTGATTCCAACGAGTCCACCCGCTTCGAAAGCCTCGCTAAGGGCTGCGGACCCACTCGCCCAGTCCCTTTCCCTAGGGCGCCTGGCCAGTACACCCCGGTTCTCGGGCCCAGTGGCCTCCCACCCCGAGCGCGGGCTCTGCCAGCGAACCCCTCCCCAGCCGGAGCGGCCAGGAGACGCGGGCCGCCCCACCCTTTCAGGACCAGGTCGGGCCAGCCCCCGAGGGAGGGCCAGTCCTGCAACCCGTGGCCCCAGCTCCCCGCACCCTCGAAGGAGGGCCACTCCTACACCCCCCGCTCCCCGCGTCCAACCGTCGCTCTCCGCGCCCCCGAGGGAGGGCCCGCCTTGCACCCCGCGCCCCGGGGCGGGCGCGCGTCGGAACTCGGCGCTCTTGCGTCTCGCAGCCCGCCGGGAAGCGTCAGGGCAGAGGCGGGGTGGGGCGCGGTTAAAAGGCGCTGCAGGGGGGAGCCGGGCCTGCACCCGAAGCCGAGCGGGAGCGCCGACTGCACACTCCCGACACCGGCCCAGCAGTCCGCGGCGCCCCAGCCCGACCTGCTGGCGGGTTGCAGCGGAGAGCCCCGGCCGCAGTCCCGCCGAGCAGGTAAGCGGGCGCCAGGCACGGCGCCCCCGAATGCTGGCGGCGGGCTGGGGGGCGCGGTGAGGGAGGCGGCGGGCGCGCTGCGCCATCTCGGCCCTTGGCCCGCAGCTGTTGCCTCCGAGAACCCCGAGCAGGTGAGGCAGGCAGCCTGTCGCCTCTCTCGCCCTTGTCGCCCTTGCTGGCGACCGCTCCAAGGTGGACCCTGTGGCCGCAGGGCATGGTCACCCTCCGATCGCTGGGAGGCTGGCAGCGGTGGGTGTCCACGTGTTGGGGTTGCCCAGGGCAACCTTATCTGCTGCGGATCCGCATCCTCCCGTGTCCGCTGGGGCCCGGGCCGATTCCGCCCGGCACTGCCCGGAGTCCTCTGCGCACCCGGAGGAACGAGGATGGACGGGTTTGACTTTTACCCTAGATGGTCCCCCTTCGACCTGCACAACAGGTTTTATAAATATACCACATCGTGTGTGTCAGTGGCCAGAGTGTGGACCCGTGCCCCTTTCCCCCACTTCCTTTGCTGCATTTTGGATTTTCTTTGCTTTTATGCAACCTTGACGAAGTCTAGCTTGGATCTGGGGAAAAGGAAAGCCGGTTTAACCGGGCTGTTGGACAAGTCCCAGGTAGAACTGACCCGTTTGGCTGCATGATGTATGCCCAAGGAACTTGGGAAACGCAGATGACAATAATGCAATTACTGGACAATTACTGGACAACAATAATTAAGTGTCATTGGTGACACATGTCAGTTAAAAGGTGGAGGCACCAGAAGGTACTTCCCGTCCAGAGAAGGAGAGCAGTCCCAGGTGTTACCTGGCATCGGGTGTTTTGACTGGGCTGGCCTCCCTTTCTGGAGAGCAAGACTGAACCTCAGGTGAGTGTGGCCTGCATGCAGTTATGGACGCTTGTAGGGGGTAGAAACGTGCAGCCATTGCAGGGATACCTGGTCCAGCAGCGACCGCAGGGTCCCCTAGGTGGAATCTCACTGTCAGCGAAGTGGCTGACTGAATGTTACCATGTATTTTTGTTCTTTCCCTTCAGTAGACTGTATGCCATAGAAGTATTTTCTTGCCCCAGTTCTAGTAAAATCTAACCAATGTTCTAGAAGAAAATGTCCTGCCCCAATGCAGTTTCCTTAGAATTGCGGGATGCTGCTCCAAACTGCTCCTGTGGAGAGCTTTGTCTGTTGTTTGGATCAGGTGGAGTCTTTGGGGGTGTTGTTCGAACCCTGCCAAGGAGGGGAGAAGGAAGTTATGAAGAGAGAACATCAACACTCTCTAGCCTGTGACATAACTGGGGTGGGGGCTGGGGGTGCAGGGTCCCCCATCACCATCCCCACAGTGACCCAAACTGGGAGGACACTAATCAGTCCAGCTGCTTCACTTGTGTTTTTATTTTAAAACCAAATCTGGTATTGGTGAGAGTGACTTCATTTTCTTTTTCTTACTTTTTATCTTCTGAATTATAACAGCTTTAAGAAAGAAAAGAACTGCAGAAGATCTGACTAAACAACTGAGTAGGGTGAAAGGAAAATTCTTACTTGCAAACCCTCACCGTGCATCTTTGATTCAATCTGAATATTCCAGGAGTTATGAGTGGTTTGTAGACGTTAGTTAAAATGTTAAGTAGAATAAAATTGTGGGAAAATAACTTTTAACACAAGTTTCTTGGCCATGAGGACATAATCCTTCCAATGGCTGCATTATGATTTATTAAGATTTCTGTTTTACTTGCTTGAACCATAAGAATAGAACTGAGTCTGTGGAGCGGCTTTTCCTTTTTTATTTTCATGGTCATTCAACTCAAGTTAGACTTAAATCTTTGGAAAGGACACAGGTTTGCTTGAATGAACAGAGACTGCTTAATGGAAAATGTTTTAACTCTTTGACTTCCCAAATGGGTTAAGAAACACATGTAGTTTTATGAATTGTCCATGTTTATATTTAGACTCCATACACAGAAAAAGTTCTTTCAATTTTATTGAGTTAATTTTGAAGAAGTACATAGATCCTAAATCCATTTTATCACTAGCTGTTACTCATAAAGGACAGTTGATGAAATTTTGAGTCATTAAATTTAAAAATCAGAGATAAGGTTGTCCCTTGGATGACCTGAGCTTTCTAGAGACAACAGACATAGATTCTTCTTGATTAAAGAGAGAGTTTGAGATTTTTTTTTTTTAACTCCTGATTTGGGGGATAAAGGAGCATATCCAGTTTCTCAAACTCCCTTACTCTTTTTCTCAATTGCTCAAGGAATGGGCTTGAGGTTTGGGATTGGGTATTATTATTATTTTGATAAGGAAAAGAATCTACACTAAAGATTTTATTTTTATTTTATTAGTATTCAAAGTATGAAGCATCAGGAAATTGGCAGTCTCTAGACTTCCCTCATAACAGTTCTGGGGATAAAGAAAAACTACCCACAAAGGTCATGCAATAGACACGTGGGAAGTAGTTAAAGAAATATGGCCACATCTGTGTTTTTTCCCTCAACAGGTGACATCATCACTGAACTGAAACTGGACAAAGATTTATATTCATGTCATTACTGTGCAACATCAGCTTTTAGGCAATCAAATGGTGTAGAAGAAAGCCTGAAGCCCTTGAGGAGGGAAACTTGCCTAATTCTTCTCCAGGCCAATTAGCTGTGAGTCCTTGGAAGTAAGGCCCAGATGTGTTTGTTTTGCTTTGACGTTGTTTTTTATCAATATAAAACTTCTCTACTCCCCAGAGCTAATGTGGAAATCATGAGGAATGTGTTCTGTTCTCGGGTATATCAAATATTCAATGAATAACTTTGAAAGGGTCATCCAAAGGGAAATAGAACTTTCTAGAAAGACACTTTCCACCTTTTGGTGTCTGCTAAGGGGTAAGACTATAATTTTAAAGCTTTAGTTTGGTTCTGTCATCAGTGAAACTGAAATGGCATTGTTAAGCAAACTAGTTATGATTAAATTCTTAAGTTTTAAAACAATCAAGAAATTTTATTACTTAAATTATTTTAATTGTAAAAGGGAAGAACAATCTATCTTCATAATACTGTGTGTATCATCAGAAGTAAGATCAATGGTTTACTTATTCTTAGAGGTAAGTATTCCAGACTGGAGCTTTAGTATCAAGAATGCAATATGGAGTTATTCACCATGATTAGATATACCACAAAACCAAAGACAGTTACTGTAACTTGTAACTTGTAACTTGAAGTGTAACCATTTTTTTTTTTTTTTTTTTTTTTTTTTTTGAGAGAGAGCACACAAGCAGGGGAGGGGCAGAAGGAGAGGGAGAGAGAGAATCTTAAGCAGGCTCCGGGCTCAGCAGCGCGGAGCCAGACTCGGGGGCGGGAGGCGGGGCTCCATCTCACACTCTTGAGATCATGAGCCTGAGATCATGACCTGAGCCAAAATCCAGTTGGGCACTTAACCCACTGAGCCACCCAGGCGCCACGAAGTGTAACCACATTCTTGGACGGAGACAAGACTACAGAAGCTAGACAGATGTATTCTTTCCTTAAAAGAGAGCCAGAGAGGCACCAGTTAAGATAAACCTCTCTGTTCACAAAGAGTTAATATTTTACTTTTTATTGAAAAGGCTCCTCCCATTGGCTGCAGTCTGTCTAAAGCATGAAAGGAAGGAGGTATTTTGTTTACTAATACTAATTGCAAAGCGTGCCAACGGATGCAGTTGTTTCGGAAAGTAATTTTCAAAGAGCATTCAGCCTTCAAATCTTCTACAACCAAGATGTTGGTGGAAAGCTCCCCCAGGAGTTATATTTTTACAGGGAGAGGCAGGAGAGGGTTGGGCCCAGTGGGCAGTCTCTTCCTTGGGGGGCAGAAGTGGCTTCAACCCAGGAAAGGTCGGGTCAGGAGGAAAAGTGGAGGTGAATCTTCTGCTCTCTGTCAGCTCCCTCCTTTCTGGGCTCCTCCCGCGGGAAGGGTGTCCTGGGGGCAGCCAGGCATTAGGGTGCCGGCAGCAAAGTGTCAGGAAGCTGGGGGCAGTCCCTTTCCCTGACTGGCTCTGACAGTTGTGAGGCAAGCTGTCCTTCTGCTCTTAGCACACGGACAATGATACCCAGGACCCATATACGTAAGACCCTCAGGAATAATGTGGACTATACAGAAGAATCGAAAGAGAAGCTCTCACTGTAGGAAACATGGCGTCGCATTCACTGAATGGTTTTCCTGGGCGCACTTAGGGCAAGGGAGGGACCGAGAATATGGAGGGCAGCGCTTCCTGTCATTCCTACTGTGAGAAGTAATAGGGCTTTTGTTGCTCCTGCAGGAAGATACTGCAGATCAGGTGGTTTGTCTTTAGCCTGATTGTCTTGAGTGACCAGTAGGCTGGACACACTTGTATTTGGGTTTAATCACTCATTTTTCTTAGTGACCTACGCATCTCTTTTTCTCCCTTTAAAGGCACGGGGGGAAATTACTGATATTTAGTGGAAGTCAAAAGTATTGTAAAATAGATTATTTTCTGTTCAGCTTTGCTACTTGGGTAGAACTTCAGAATGTGTGATTTGGGCACCCAGAAAAGCCAAAAGAAATAAAACCACTGCCATAATAATTGTTCCTATTTTTTTTTTTTTTTTTTTAAGAAGGAGAAGCCCTAAGGCACGGGTGCCAAGGATCCTGCTTCTAGAAAGCCGGAACCATATTCTTGTGTGGAAATTCTGACCTCATGACCTCTCCCACAGCTTCAGCCTCTCCAAATTCATTCAGACTGAGTTGTCCTTTAGCACCTTGATCGGTTTGCTTGCTAGAAGGGCAGGTAATAGGTGACCGCAGGTGTGCCAATGTTCAGGAAGCCTGTTGATAAAGAACTCAGGGAAAAACAGCCTTCTGTTTAAATTCCCTGCACTTTGGAGGGTTTAAGAAAATGTGAACTTTTATTTGATAAATCAAAAATTTGTTGATTGGGCACTTAATTAAACCAAATTGCAATGGGGGATGTTTATTGGTTAATTAGAGAACATCTTCATTTTATTAACAAATAGGACTGTCCCCTAGGTGAACAGCTGTGTAAAATATGTTTAAACACCAAATGTATGTGTTTCTACCTCCTGAAATGCTTCCAGGATAGAAAACAATTAGCAACAATTAGGAAAATTTATTATAACGACTTTCATTATAAACTAAAAATTAATTTTATAATTCATGTTACCCAAGATGAGTTTTTATTTTTTTAATTTTTTAAAGATTTATTTATTTATTTGAGAGAGAGGGAGTCGGGGGGGGTGGGGGGACAGAGGAAGAGGAAGAGAGAAACTCAAGAAGACTGCGCTGAACTCGATCTCACGACCCTGAGGTCAGACCTGAGCCAAAACTGAGAGTCGGTTACTTAACCTACTTTGCCACCCAGGTGCCCCCCAAGATGAGTTTTTAAAATCAAAGATACATGTACTGTGGACATTGAAAATCTCTTTCTCAGAAGGTGGGCACTAGCTCCACACCTCTCTTGTATCATGCTTTTAGAAATAATTTTTTAAATAATTTCTCTTTGATAAAATAGGAGAAGAGTTTCTGCCTTTTCTCTGTTAACAGGTAAAATTATGCCTTGTGCTCTATTGTGCCCACCCCTTTCTTTTCTTTTGGCTCAAGTATCTTATTTTTCTTTCTTTTTCATGATTTTTATTTTCCTTTTTTTTTGCTCAGTTAGTGATTAAATTTTTTGACATTGTTGTTACAAGTCTGGACCCCTCCACTTGTGTATCATGATCTGGGTTGTCTTCCATCTTATTGTTGCCTGAAAATCTGAGCCCCTCAATGCTGCTGGAAGTTTCTCCCTCCCTTAGCCGACTCCCTCAGAACTGTGGGACACACTTAAGAGCTCTTGTCTTCCCCCCCGACCCCCACCGCCAACACCCCTTTTCAAGTCTTCAGCTGTGGAATTCCACCTGTCTTTTCATTTTCATTGAAAAAATTAGTAAAGTCTAGGCTAAGTTAAAATGATAATTTGCATTTTCCCATTTCTGCCACAATGTAAGCTTTTGGCTCAATTTTAGTTTGGACTTAAGAATTCAAATGTTCTCATCATATTCTGTGTTAAAACTTTTCATACTCCATGGCATTTGAACAAGTTTTAAGATCTATGAACATTTCGAAGTCCTTTACTTCTTTCTGGCCAGTGGAGTTGGAACAGGCCGGTATGCACTAAACCCTTCAAAACGATTTCTCCGGTTCCTTCTTCCTGGCTCCACCTCCTTGGCTTTGGTGCCGGCTTGCCGTGTCTGGGAGCCCTGAATACTCTGAGGGTGCTGGTTTGTTAAGTGCTGTTTTTTGATTCCTTCTTATGGGTTATTCAAGGAACGAATAAGCATCTGTGAAAGTCCATGATCACTTCAATTATCCTGTCTTCTGGTGACTTCATTAATCAAGTGAAAATACACGTGCTGAAGTGCAGTCCCGTTATCTCCTCCCCATTTTTTCCTTAAGAAATTATGTGCTCCCTCCTTGCAGAGTTGTGATCTAACACCTTCAATTTCCTAGGATAGGAATGCATCATTGGATAAGAAGCTCTCCCCAGCGCTTCTAGCCATGACCCTCCTGCATCCCACATTTGCTCTCAGCTTTGTTCAGAACCTACTCAGTGCTGGGAACTGGACTGTGCCTTGGGATGCAAAGATGAAATAGTTAACATCTTGGGATGCCTGGGTGGCTCAGTCAGTTAAGCGGCTGCCTTCGGCTCAGGTCATGATCCCAGAGTCCTGGGATCGAGCCTGGCATCGGGCTCCCTGCTCAGCAGGAAGCCTGCTTCTGCCTCTCCCACTCCCCCTGCTTGTGTTCCCTCTCTCGCTGTGTCTCTCTCTGTCAAATAAATAAATAAAATCTTTAAAAAAAAAATAGTTAACATCTCTATACAGTAGACATTCAATAAATACTTATGGAAGTCTTGGTGATTGTTATTTACTTGGCTTGGCAATGTGGTGACAGGGGGAGGTTTGCCTATAATTGAGCTCTATATGCTTTGGCAAGAGGAGAAGGCAGGGGGAGAAACTCATGATGTAGAAATTTCTAGCTATGCCCTGCTTGTGCTCCCCTCCCCACCCCTTCCACAGCGTGTGCCCCCTACTTCCACTGTGCAGTTCAGACAGAGGAGGAATCCACAAAGACCTATAATGTGGATGGTGGCATTTTTCCTTGGACCTATGTCTTTCTAAGAAAAAGGTGGTGCCTAAAAACCAAACCAAGGGCAAAGATGAATTTCTCAGAAAGCCAACTAAAGTGGAGGTCTGCTTTTCATAATACAGGACTGGTGACTTTATTAGCATCAACAAAGGGTCTTGCTTCTGGGGCACACATTAGCACCTCATCCAGAGACTTAGTGCTGAGCATTCCTGAAGGAGCTAAGGCTGCCTCCATTTACCCAGTTGTCTCAAAGAGCAACAGATGTGATGCAGAGGGGGCGGAGCTGTGGGCAGGAGACGGAGCCAAGAAGGTGGTGGGGGTGTGGGTTGTCAGCCTGAGGAGAAGCCTGACCCCGGGGTGCAGTCAAATACAAGAAAGTTGCCCTCAGACAGATTGACGAAAGGACTTTGGCAGCTCCCTCATCCCCTAAAAGGTTTGACAATTTGTGTAAGCCTGTTTTTCTGAAGAGAATGTTTTCTCTTTCAAAAGATTCTCAGAGTTCTTTTTTTTTTGATCCGAATGCTGATTAATTCTCTAGGCTTCTGTAGCAACGTAGGGTAAGAAGGTGTCTGTTTGAATTGTAGCAAAAGTTCCTGTGGAAGTCAAAAGAATGTTTTCTCTCAGGATGCTAAATCAGTGCATTAAGAGGGAGGGGCTCTGCATTGCTGGTTCCCTTCATCCATGGCTCCTGGTGCGCTCCTGGTGACTGGGAAGGGAAAGCTAGTGCCAGCCCCGGTTATCTGGAGAGCTAGTGAGTGCTTTTTGTAAAAGCTAGTAGTTCTCTTTCAGAAGAGGACCTTTCAGTAGTGTGTGACATCAGGTCTCCTAAGAACACATGATTTCAGCAAATGATGTTATTCAAACTAGAAATAAACATAAATACATTGTATAAACTAGCAAGTATTGGGGTCTCTTCCCTCTTCCCAGTCTGCTGGGTACACCACATATGTCATTCCAAGGATTATTTTTTTCTCTTTGATAAGCCGTTTGATGGAATAAGATCTACTGTGGAACCTCTGTGATCCCTTGGGCAAAACAAAACTGATACAGTACTTACACGCACGGTGGTTAAAAGAAAATTGGGAAATGTATTTGTTTATCTAAGTTCCTGCACTAATGTCAAACAGCAACCTAATATATAATCTGAATTCAGTTGAATCAAGATGATCTGAAACCCCCAACGGTTATTTCTGGTTTAAAACTGTTCGAATGTTCTTAGAGTGGGCATTCCCTACCAGAAAACCTACTAGCAACCTAGGAGGTTGAAGTTATAAAATATCACAGCATACTTTATTGTTTTTTTAAGATTTTATTTATTTAGTTGAAAGAGAGCAGGAGCGGGTGGGGGGACAGAGGGAGAGGGAGAAGCAGACACCCTGCCGAGAAGGACCTGACCTGAGTTGAAGGCAGACGCTTAACCACTTAACCCACTGAGCCACCCAAGAGCCCCTCGCAGCATACTTTAAGAGAAATTTGCTTCGTTCTATAATATAACTATACTATTTTATAAAATCAAAGGAACTTTCCATTAACTAACTTTTGCTAATTTTTGTCTGTTTAGGAATAGGCCAACACAATGGACTGGGGTACCCTACACACTTTCATCGGGGGAGTAAACAAACACTCCACCAGCATCGGGAAGGTATGGATCACCGTCATCTTCATTTTCCGTGTCATGATCCTTGTAGTGGCTGCTCAAGAAGTGTGGGGTGACGAACAGGAAGATTTTGTCTGCAACACTCTGCAACCGGGATGCAAAAATGTGTGCTATGACCACTTTTTTCCTGTGTCCCACATCCGGCTGTGGGCCCTGCAACTCATCTTTGTCTCCACCCCGGCCCTGCTGGTAGCGATGCATGTCGCCTACTACAGACACGAGGCCGCCCGCAAATTTAGGCGAGGAGAGAAAAGAAATGAATTCAAAGACTTAGAAGACATTAAAAGGCAGAAGGTTCGGATAGAGGGATCCCTGTGGTGGACGTACACCAGCAGTATCTTTTTCCGAATCATCTTTGAAGCGTCCTTTATGTATGTGTTTTACTTCCTTTACAATGGGTACCACCTGCCCTGGGTATTGAAATGTGGGATTGACCCTTGCCCCAACCTTGTCGACTGCTTTATCTCTAGACCTACTGAGAAAACCGTGTTTACCATTTTTATGATTTCTGCATCTGTGATTTGCATGCTGCTTAATGTGGCCGAGTTGTGTTACCTGCTGCTGAAAGTATGTTTTAGGAGATCAAAAAGAACACAAACACAAAGAAATCATCCCAATCACGCCCTAAAAGAGAGTAAGCAAAATGAAATGAATGAGCTGATTTCAGATAGTGGTCAAAATGCCATCACAGGCTTTCCAAGTTAAACATTTCAAAGCACTACATAGTTGACTCATAACAAAAGTGGTGCCTTCTGGAGGCAGTGCCCACCTAAAAATCCCTTCCATAGGCTGAAGACTTTGTCTTTATAAATGCTTTCATAATACATAGATACTTGAGTTAACTTTTTGTAGAACAATTGTTCCCTTAATATGCAACATAATCAAATATGTGGTCCATCTCTGAAACTAAGACAGGATTACAACTGTGCCTTGAAGTAACTTTAACATGTTTAAGTGGACTGTCTGACATACTAGGTATTTCCTGAAAATTTAAGTGTGTAACTGTTGTTGATAAAGAACATTTATGTAGAAAATTGATACTTTGATTAGTAAAAGATATTTTTATAGGATTGAATGTTTTAGTTCTGACTTTGAATTTATATAAAGTATTTTTACAATGACTGGTCTTTCTTACCTGGGAAAACATATGAGGTTAGTTTTAGAATTATGCCATAAGTATCTAAATTTTGAACTTACAAAGAGTCTATCTTGTTGTAAATAGTGTTTTGCAATTTCTATTGACAAATTTATGAACTATCATGATACTCTTAAGGTGGAAATTGTTCATTGTACAATATATTTTTATTGCTTCCTAAATGTAGACAGAGCTGTATGGAAGTAGGAAGCTTTTTAAAACTGGACAATTTGCAATCATTGTGAACAGCTGACTTGAATGTTTCACCTCAATAAAGATCAGCCCCATTGCTTATGCCTTCATCTGCATTATGGGTTTCTGTTCAGTCTGGGCCTCCATGTGGTCATCCCTCATGTGGTAAGATGAGTTGGTTGGGTTACTTTTGGTGGGCAGGCTGCTGGTTGCGTTCGGCGGGGGGGGCGCCTGGGAGTTCAAGCCTGACTCTTGCATCCTCACATCAAATGAGCAGAAGCTGAGCTTAGCAACCCACCCAGTCCATAGCTTGGAGAGGATTTGGCTGCTTTAGGACACAGAAAATGTCCTCTGGGTCAGTTCAGCCCTGATAGAGACGAGGTTGAGGAAGTCAGGGGCAGCTCTCAGACGAAGCTTGCCTCAAAGGATTCATTCATTACCCGAGTCCTTCAGACCATGGTGACTGACATAAGCACCCACAGCCTCACACCCACAGATGAGGAAACCTTTCTCTCCAGGGATTTCCAGATTGAACACAGATGCCTTGAGAATGGGTGCTGGTGAGTCAGTCACAGACTGGTCACTCTGGAGTGGTAAGACACACACACACGAAACAACTGTGTAAAGGGACAACATTACCGTGGCATATTCTGCATGAGGAAACCTAATAAATAATAAGCGTCCACAAGAGCTTGTTGACACATGTCAACATGGTGCCATGATTCCAAAATCTCTCTCCAGAAAAACAAAATATTCTCATTTTCTTCAGAGTCCAAAGCAAATTCCAGACACATCATTTCACCCATAAATGTCTCAGTATCAATCTATAAAAACCAAAGACTAATCTTTTAAAACAAAACTACAATCCTACCATCACATTAAAAAATCTAGTGAGCACTCATAATTCCCAATGTCCTATAATGTTCTTTCTTTTTAAATAGCTATTCAAATGAGTATCAAATGAAGGATGAGGTGAAATACCAGGGGCAGATAAAACAGCCTTAGGAGCAATACCAATCTGCATCAGAAAGGAACTGTCTTCCCACCATGATCTTGGGATTTCTGGTCCCCCTCATGACAACACCACCTACCAGTCCCTCCTTTCTTATTTTCCATCTCTTTCTCTTCTCCAGTTGTTTTCTGCTCTTTAACCCCCTTTATGCTCCTCTCTGGAGCTGTCTCTCCATACCACTGCACCAAGGTCAGGAGTGGTGGACCACATTTTCTTTCCCCATCCACTTCTCAGCACCTTCATCTGGGCCCACCCTCACCACAGAATCCAAGCCACTGTCAGCACCATGACTTGCTGAATGCCAAATCTGATGGCTCTTTATCAGTTTTCATCTTCTTAAAACTCTTTTTGAGACCTTTTTTTAGATTCCGAGTCACAAGAAACTGCCCAACCTAACCTTGGGTCTCCACCTCCAACAGCTCCTCTGTCTCCTGCATTGACTTCCCTCCCTCTCTTACCCCTTGAGAGAATACCTTTCTTTTTCTCACCCTATCTTTGGCAATCTTATTTACCTGTACAATTACCCTGAGATAGTATCCCATTTTACACAGAGGTTAAATAACTTGCCCAAAGTCACAGAGGTAATATGTAGCAGATACTAGGTCCAAAACAAGTCCAACTGTCTCTAAAGGCAGTGGCTTAACCACCATGTTGCACTGGTTCCCAGAGTTCCATGTTGGATGACCATGTATAATGTATGATGTTAAAAAAAAAAACCCACGCACTTCTCACCTAGCTCCAACAATGATCTATTCATGCTTTTTCACTTTCCCAGGAGACTCTCGCTTGCTTATCCCCCACTCTGGATTGCTCTGAAGCAAATTCCAGACACGTCATTTCATCAGTAGATATTTCAATATGGGTCTTGTAAGAGTAGACTAATCTTTTACAACTAAAACATAATGCCACCATCACATTACAAAATCCAGTCATGGTTCATAATTCCCCAATTGTCCAGTAAATGTTCCTCTCTTTTTTCCTTGTTATTTTGAGATAATTGTAGAATCACATGTAGGCATAAGAAATAACACAGAGGTCAGAGGTCCATGTGCACCTTGCACAGTTTCTCTCAATAGTAATACCTTGCAATACTATAGTACAGGATCTCAACCACTGCATTGACATTGATACAGTAAAGACACAGAACATTTCCATCACCACAAGGATCCCCATGTGGCCCTTTTATACCTACACCCAACTCTTTCCTATCCCATCTCCACCTACCACATCCCTTTCTGATTCCTGGAAACCACTGATCTGCTCATTATTTCTATAGTTTTTTTCATTTCAAGAATGTGATTATAAAAGAAATCATATAATATGCAATCTTTTGAGATTGGATTTTTTTCCCTCAGCATAATTCTCTGAAAGTTCATCCGGGTCATTGTGTGCACCAGTAGTCTATTCCTTTTTACTGCTGAGTAATGTTCCATGGTATGGATGTGCACAATTTGTTTAAACATTCACTCACTGAAGGACATCTGGGCTGTTTCCAGTCTGGGGCTTATATGAAAACTGAACTTTCATATACAGGTTTTTCTGTGAACACATTTTCATTTCTTGTGACAAATATTCAAGAGTCTAATTGCTGGGTATATGGTAGTTGCACATCTCATTTTTTTTAAGAAACTGCCAAACTGTTTTCAGAGTAGCTGCACCATTATACATTCTCACCAGCAATGTATGGGTGATCCAGTTCTTCCTCATCCTTGCCAGCATTTGGTGTTGTCACTATTTTTTATTTTAGCCATTCTGATAGATGTGTTTAATTTGCATTTCTGTAATGGCTAATGAAGTTGAACATCTTTTCATGTGATTACTAGCTATCTCTAAATCATTTTCATTTTCTAATTAGATTGGTTTTTTTCTACTATTGAGCTTTGAAAGTTCTTTATATATTCTAGATTCTAGTCCTTGGACAGATAGTAGTTCATAAATTTTTTTCCACCCTAGCTTTTCTTTTCATCTTCTTAACAAGGTCTTTTGCAGAGCAATAGTTTTTCATTTTAATGACGTCAATTTATCAATTTTTTTCTTTTATGGATTGTGGTTTTGGTGTCAAGTCTAAGAAGTCTTTGCCTAATCCAAGATCCCAAAGACTTTCTATTTTTTTTCTAAAAGCTGTATAGTTTTTACACTTTACATTTAAGTTTGTGGTCCATTATGTGTTTAGTTTTATATAAGGTCTGAGACTTAAGTTGAGGTTCATTTTTTTGCCTGTAGACAGATGTCCAGTTGCTCCAGCACCATTTGATGAAAATGTCATCTTTCCTCTATTGAGTTGTTTTTGTATTTTTGTCAAAAATCAGTTAAGTATATTGGTGTGGAGCTATTTCTGCATTCTCCATTCTGTTCCATTGATCTGCATGTCTATCCTTCCACCAATACCAGATCTGCATGTCTATCCTTCCACCAATACCAGATACTATATAAATAACTCTTGAAACCTGCTAGAATGACTCCTCTCACTTTATTCTTCCTTTTCAAATTGTTTATGTAAATGTTATGTTCATGTAAATTTTAGAATGATCATGTCTATGTTTACAAAAAATCTTGCTGGGTTTTTGGTAGAAATGGCATTGAACCTGTATATCAATTTGGGGTGAATTGACATCTTCACTATGTCAAATCTTCCTATCCATATGCACATTATGTCTCTCTATGCATATCTTCTTTGATTTCTTTCATCAACATGTGTAGTTTTCAGCACATGAATCATGTAAATGTTTTGTTAGATTTACTTCTAAGTATTTCATTTTCTTTGATTGTAAATAAATAATTTTTTATTTTAATTTCAGAGTCCACCTGTTCATTGCTAGTATAAAGAAATAAATGGTTTGGGTTTGGGGGTTTGATTTTGTTTTTTGTATTTTGTGATCTTGATGAACTCATTAGTTCTAGGAGATTTCTTGGGATTTTCTGCATAGACAACCATATCATTTGCAAATAGGGATAATTTTATATCTTCCTTTCTATTCTATGTGTCTTTTATTTCCTTTTCTTGCCATACTGCACTGGCTAGAACTTCCAACACTATTTTGAATATGAATGATAAAAACAGAAATCCTTATCTTATTCCCAATCTTAAGGGGGAAAAATTCAATATTTTACCACTGAGTATAATGTTAACTATAGGTTTTTATAGATATTCTTTATGAAATTGAGGAAGTTTCCCTCTATTTTTATTTTTCTGAGAGTTTTTATCATGAATGGGTGTTACATTTTGTGGAAAAAAAGTTTGCAATAAATGATACGATTATGTGATTTCTCTTCCTAAGCCAATTAATATGGTGGATTACATTAACTGATTTTCAAATATGGAACCAGTCTTGCATCCCTGGAATGAACCTCACTTCATTGCAATGTGTAATTCCTTTCATATATTACTAATTCCATTTGCTAATATTTTATTAAAAATGTGTACATCTACAAGGGAAACAGAAGCAAAAATGAACTATTGGGATTTCATCAAGATAAAAAGCTTTTGCACAGTGAAGGAAACAATCAACAAAACTAAAAAGCAACATGCAAAATGGGAAAAGATATTTGCAAATGACATATCTGATAAAGAGTTATTGTCCAGAATCTATAAAGAACTTATCAAATTCAAAACCCAAAAGACAAGTAATCCACTTATGAAATAGGCAGAAGATATGGATAGACACTTTTCCAAAGAAGATATCCAGATGGCTAACAGACATGGAAAGATACTCAACATCACTCATCATCAGGGAAATACAAATCAAAACTATGATGAGATTCCACCTCACACCTGTCAGAATGGCTAAAATTAACAAGACAGGAAACAACTAATATTGGCAAGGATGCAGAGAAAGGCCAACCCTCTTACACTGTTGGTGGGAATGCAAACTGGTGCAGCCACTCCAAAAAACAGTGTGGAGTTTCCTCAAAAAATTAAAAATAGAACTACCTTATGATCCAGCAATTGCACTATTAGGTATTTACCCAAAGGATACAAAAATACAAATTTGAGGGGGCACAAGCACCCCAGTATTTATAGCAGAATTAGCTGCTACAATAGCCAAACTATGGAAAGAGCCTAACTGTCCATTGGGCTTCAACAATAGCCAAATTATGGAAAGAGCCTAAATGTCCATTGACTGATGAATAGATAAAGAAGATGTGGTGTGTATATATACAATGAAATATTACTCAGCCATCAAAAAGAATGAAATTTTACCATTTGCAATGGTGTAGATGGTAATAAAGTATATTATTCTAAGCTAAATAAGTCAGTCAGAGAAAGACAAATACCATATGATTTCACTCATATGTGGAATTTAAGAAACAAAACGGATGAACATAGGAGATGGGGAAAAAAAAAAAGAGAGGGAGGCAAACCGTAAGAGACTATTAACTATAGAGAACAAAGTGAGGGTTTTTGAGATGGGTGGAGGATGGGCTAAATGGGTGACGGGTATTAAGGAGGGCACTTATTGTGATGAGCCCTGGGTGTTATATGTAAGTGATGAATCACTAAATTCTACTCCTGAAACCAATATTACACTATATGTTAACTAACTAGAATTTAAATAAAAACTTGAAACCAAAAAAAAATGAAAAAAAAGAATTTTTACATCTATATTCTTGGGGATGTTAGTTCTTTGTTGTTTTGTTGGGTTTTGGGAGGGGGGGCTTCTTTTGTTTTGTTTTGTTGGTATTGTCTTTGTCTGGTTTTGGTATCAGGCTAATACTAGCATCACAAAATTAATTGGGAAGTGTTTTTCCCTCTTTTATTTTCTAGAAGAGGTCATGTAGAAGAGGAGGCAATCCTTCTTCAAATGTTTGGTAGACTTCCTCACTGAAATTATCTGGACCTGGACATTTCTTGAGTTTTTTTTTTTTTCTTTTTACAAATTCAATTTCCTTAACAGTTGTAAGGCTTTTCAAAGTATCTGTTTCATATTGGATGAGTTGCAGTAGTTTGTGTTTTTTGAGGAAGTGATCCATTTTGTCTAAATTGTAAAATTTATAAGTATAAAATTGTTCATAGTATTCTCTTATCCTTTTGATGTCTATAGGTGATATACCCTGTTTGATTCTAATATTGGTAATTTGTGTCCTCTCTCTTTTTCCCTCTTTGTTAGTCTTGCTAGAATTTTTGTCAATTTTATTGATCTTTTCAAAGAACCAGATCTTTGTTTAATTAATTTCTTCTATTCTTTTTCTGTTTTCAATTTAATTGATTTCTGATCTTATCTTTATTATTTCTTTCCTTCTGTTTGCTTTGGGTTTATTTTGCACTTCCTTTTCTAGATTCCTGAAGGGGGAGCTTAGATTATTGATTTGAGTCTCTTCTTCTTTTCATATATGCATTCAGTGCTGTACTATTCCCTATCATCACTCCTTTAGCTATGTTCCACAAATTTTGACATGTTGTATTTTTTAATGGCATTGTCTTTTATTGAGTTGTGAGTATACTTTTGTTTTGAAGTTGCAATGTTTTCTTCTCTTTTTTAATTTTTAATTTCAGTACAATTAACATACAGTGTTATATTAGTTTCAGGTGTACTGCATACTGGTGCAACCACTGTAGAAAACAGTATAGAGGTTCCTCAAAAAATTAAAAATAGAATTATCATATGGTCCAGTAATTCCACTACTGGGTATTTACCCAAAGAATCTGAAAACACAAACTTGAAAAAAATATATGCACCCCTATATTTATTGTAGCATTATTTACAGTAGTCAAGATATGGAAGCAACCCAAGTGTCCATCAATAGATGAATGGGTAAAGAAGATGTGGTATATATACACAATAGAATATTACTAGACCATAAAAAAATAATGAAATCTTGCCATTTGCAACAACATGGATGGATCTAGAGATTATAATAAGTAAATCAGAGATAAACAAGTACCATATAATTTAACTCATATGTGGAATTTAAGATATGCTGTATTTTTTTATTTTCATTCAATACAATGTATTAACCCATCATTTATTTAGAAGTGTGTTTTAGTTTCCAAATGTTTGGTGATTTTCCTGTTATCTTTCTGTCATTGATTTCTACTTTGATTCCAATATTATCAGAGAACATTCTCTTTATTATTTCAACTATTTTAAATGCATTGAGGTTTGTTTTATGGCCCATTTATTAAGAATGTCTTTTTATTCTGAGGTTTTGCCATCTGTGGCCTTACTAACTCTGGGAAGACTGCCCCTCCCATGGCTAGCTAATTCCTAAAGATAGCAAACAACTCCCCATGAGTTCATCTTTCATAATCAAACAAACCAATCTAAAGCCCATAACCCCAGCCACGTCTTTTTACCAGGCTTTCAAAGGGCTCTCACATTCTGGGCCTCTATCCACCTGCCTTAATCACCCCAGGGCCAGATACCAGACAACTGGCTGAAAATTTTCAAACTAGCCAATCCTAAGACTATTTACTCTGCCTTGCCTTTCCCACAGAAACAACAATGAAGAGTTTTGCCCATGTTTTCCTTGCACCCCTACCCCCACTGTTTCCTGAATGACCCTGTGGCCCTGCATGGCATGCTGTGCCTCCTGCTTCTAGAGAGCTGTGAGTTAACACTTCTTCCTTCATGTCAGTCATTTCTGAGTCTGTATGTCTTACTTTACCTGATTAAAACAAATCCTGGATACCTTTAAAAATAATCCAGAACATGGTCTATCTTGGCGTATGTTCCATGAGCACTTGAAAAAAATGTATTTTCTCTTACCCAGTGAAATGTCAATTAGATCTTATTGGCTGATGGTGGTGTTGAGTTTTTCTATATCCTTGCTAGTTTTCTGTCTAGTTGTATCTGTTGTTGAGAGGTGTCTCCAACTTTAATTGTGGTTGTGTCTGTTTCTCCTTTCAGCTCTATCAGTTTTAGCTTCGTATATTATTCAGTTCTGTGTTTAGTGTATACACATTTAGGATTGCTATGTCTTCCTAGTCAATTGACATTTTTATCATGATATGCTGCTCCTTTTTGTGTCTGGTGACTTTTTTTTGCTCCAAAGCCTACTGTACCTGATATTAATAAAGCCATTACTGCTTTCCTTCGGTTGTTTGTATATGTCTTTTTCCATCCTTTTATTTTCAACCTACCTATGTCATTATATTTCAAGTGAATTTCTTGTAGACAGTATCTGGTTGGATCATGTATTAAATCCATTCTGTCAATCTGTGTCTAAATTGGTGTATTTAGTCCATTTACATCTAATTTAATTGTTGGTAGTTTAAAGCTTAAGTCCACCACTTAAGTCATTTATTTTTTGTTTTCTGTTTCTTATGTCTATTTTTTATTTTGGTTTTCTTTTTCCTGCCTTCCTGTGGTTTGCTAAAATGTTTCTTAGAATTCCATATTTATTTACCTAGTGGTTTTGCATGCATCTTCGTATAGCTTTTTTAATAGCTGCTCTAGATATTACCTTACATATACATAACATCACAGTCTGCTTGCATCATCATTTTACCAGTTTAAGTGAAATATAGAAACCTCACCTCCCTTTCTATTTCTTTACCCTTCTCCATCTATAATTGTTTTAAATCTTTCCTCTACATACATCTAGAATCACATACATCTAGAATAGTTTTTGTTTCAACTGTCAAATTTAGAAAACTCAAGAGGGGGGGCACCTGGGCAGCTCAGTCTGTTGTGTCTGACTCTAGGTTTTGGCTCAGGTCTTGATCTCATGGGTCATGGGATCAAGCTCCATATAGGGCTCCGTGCTCAGTGGGGAGTCTGCTTGAGGATTCTCTTCCTCTGCCTCTCCCCCCACTCACATGCACTCTCTCTCTCTCTCTCAAATAAATAAATAAACCTTTAAAAAAAAGAAAAAGAAAACTCAAGAGAAGGAAACCCTATTGTATTTACCCATATTTTTGCTTACTGTAGTCTTTCTTTCTTCCTGATGTTCTCAAGTTCCTTCTTTGATTTCTTTTCTATATAAAGAACTTTCTTTAGCCATTCTCTTAGGATACACCTGTTGGTGACAAATTTTATGAATGTTCTTTCATCTGTGAATGCCTGGATTTCCTCTCTATTCATGAAGAATATTTTTGCTGGGATTAGAATTTTTGGTTGACTGGAAAAATATTGTGCCACTTTATTCTGGCACCCATGATTTCTGATGATAAATCCTCTATAGGGATGCCTGGGTGGTTCAGTTGGTTAAGTGGCTGCCTTCAGTTCAAGTCATGATCCCAGGGTCCTGGGATTGAGTCCTGCATTGGGCTTCTTGCTTAGCAGGGAGCCTGCTTCTTCCTCTGCCTTCCACTCCCCCTGCTTGTGCTTATGTACACTCTCTCTCTGAGAAATAAATAAATTAAATCGTTTTAAAAAATCCTCTATAACTTGGATTGTTTTTCCCTATAGTAATAGGTATTGTTTTTCTCCAGCTGCTGTCAAGATTTTTTCTTTGTCTTTAGTTTTCAGAAGTTTAATTATGATGTGTTCTGCCATGACTTCTTTGGATTTATCCTGTTTAGGGCTAACTTCTTGAATCTGTGGGTTTATGTCTCTTGCTAAATTTGGAAAGTTTTCAGCCATTATTTCTTTGAGCACTTTTTTTTAGTCCTGCCCTCATTCTCCTCTCCTCTGAACTCCAATGACACAAATGTCAGGGCTTTTCTTATAGTGATACAGGTCCCTGAGACTCCATTCTTTTTTTTTTTTTTTTCATTCTCTGTTCTCTCTCTTGTTCTAATCAAGTGGTTTTTATTATTTTGGCCCACTGATTCTTTTCTCTTTTCCATCCCTCTGCTGTTGAGCTCACCCACTAAGCTTTTTATTTTGGTTATTGTGTTTTTAGTTCTAAATTTTCCATTTGGTTCTTCTTTATGTCTTTCTTTTTTTTTTTGCTGAGACTTTCTATTTCTTGCTGAGGCTTTCTATTTTTTCATTTGTTTCAAACATATTTGTTATTGCCTGTTGAAGTATTTTTATCATGAATGCTTTAAAATTTTTTATCAGCTATTTTAGCATTTCTGTTATCTTGGCTTCTGCATCTATTGATTTTTTTCAGTCAGTCTGAGATCTTCTTGGGGACTTCATAAGGGACTTTGATGATTGCATAGTTGAGGTATTTAGTATGTTCTTTTATCTTTTGTATTTTCTATAAACTGATAGTTAGATTTAAAGGCTTTAGCAGACTTTTTTTATTTTGCAAGAGTGTTTGATAGTTGATGTTGTATATTCCCACCAGGAGGCACATAATGTCTGGCTGTCTCTTTATGGTGCTGTCAGCAACCATTGATGGGCACTGCCCAACTCCTTTAATTTATTACAGGTTGCAAAATGGATTATTCTGACTAATATTTTCAAACTATCACTTGTACTAACCAAGAGGCTCCTAGGAGTCAGGTCCTGTGTTGAGTGTCAGGGGACAGACTGATGACTGAGATATCATGACTCTCTACAGTCTAGTGGAGGAGTTACAAACAAATAATGGGACAGTGCAACAATAGTGGTGGTGATAAACCAGGAGTCATTGGGATTTGTTGGTGGAGGGGCAGCCAAACCATCTGGGCAATGTCCTGAAGAAGGTGAATCTTAAAGGATAATTAGAAGTTAGGCAAGAGAAAGGGGAGAAATGGATATTTCTGACAGGCAGGTAGGAAGCAACATAGCTTATGCAGGGAGTAGCAATTTAGTGTTTTTAACCCCTGAACTGCCAGGGAGAAAACAGTGACACCTGAACCTGAAAGTGGGCAAGGTTACCACTGAACACAAAGTGAAATCCCAAATCCGCTGACATCAGCATATTCTTCCAAGTTTCTCTTGCTGATGTCTCAGTGCTCCCCATCCTCAGACTGCCCAAGTGCCCACTCTGTTTCCTGAGGCCTGTTTATTTATCCTCACCTCTGAGCATTGCATCAACATTCTCCTGCCTAGAATGTCCTCCCTGCCTGTCCCTTCCTCCAGCCTTTCCTTCTAAACTAGTTCAAAGTCTTCATTCCCAAGATTCTCCCTGCCTCATCCCGGGCAGAACCACTCCCTCCTCACCCTCCTCCCCCAGGGTCAGCCTGTGGGTGTTGCACTCCTGTGTTCTCATTGCTTCCCCTCTTGGGTGGGGGCTCCTGGATGGAGGAGAACCAATTCACTTTATCCCCAAAACATGTACCTTCAAATAGCGAGTGCCACTGAATGTATTGAATTAATTGGGGTCTTGAATACTAATACCTCTTCTCTGGGCTTTGTGGCATAGTTGTTTAGAAGGAAAGAAGGCTCATTAGCTTGCCGTCCTGAGGGAGACCCGACAGCAGCTTTCTGAAGCCCAGCAAACAACTTCCCCAACTGCCAGAACTGCCGTTGCTATGGTTTCTCCCACCCACTAAGAGTACTTAGGTGAATGCAGATTGAAGAAGAGAGTGAGGCTGGCCAAGGCCTTTTCAGGTCATTTTAAGAGGGAAAAAATTTGGTGAAGTAACAGAATGCCTTGAAATCATTCAGATGCCAGAGTGCAGTGAGAAAAATTCACCAAGATGAAAAGTTAAATTAATTGTGAAACCACAGCCAAATAATGAGATAATGGTATAAGACCTCAGAGACTCCAACATTAACCAACCTTAGAAATGTGAAGATACTTGTTAACCTAAATTATTTCTGGGTATGATTCATTAGACAGACACTAAAATGATTTACTTTTAGCTTTTCTGCTAACATAATTTTTCAATTTATGGATTCAGGGTTAATGTGGTATTTTAGATTATAAGATTTTTATTTATTCATTTGAGAGTGAAAGAGAGTGAGGGCACAAGTAGGGGCAGGGGCAGAGGCAGAGGGAGAAGCAGACACTCCACTGAGCGGGGAGCCCAATGTGGGGCTGGATCCCAGGACCCCAGGATAATGACCTGAGCCGAAGGCAGACGCTTAACTGACTGAGCCACCCAGGCACTCCAGTATTTTAGATTATAATTAGTACTCAGCTATAAGTAATTGTTTCTTTGTATATCATGTTACTCTTATTCATTTCTTATTAACTGAGAGATTAGCTTCCTATTCAAAACATATCGATACAAGACAGTGTATACAAGACTGAGACAGTCCCTTTTGACTGGTAATCAGTATCTAAATCTTCAGTGTTCAGAAAATGAAAGGCATAAGTTGAGAGAAGAATTAATCATTTCAGGTTAAACTTCAGCCCTAAAAGACACCTATGAGTGGTCTTCTAGATTGTGCTCATGAAGGGGGATGCCCAACAGTCATCAGGAACTAATATTTAGCTACGGTGCTAATATCAAAGAGATGCTTCTCATTCAAAATGTGCTACAATCTCTAATTTACAATTTTATATTGTGCCTCCTCCCCAAACATGACTGTTCTAACACAAACAGAAGATGGATAAACCCTCATCAGTTGGAGCTAGCATTCATAGGGTCAAGATCTTAAGTTTCCCCTGAAGCACATCTGTCAAAATAGTGCTAAGTACAGTTACAAAATCATAAGGACCAAATTAACATAGACTACAAACCATGGGTCCTCAAACCACAGCCCAGGAATCTGTATTTCTAACAAATTTCTGAGTTGCTTTTTATACAGCCAGCCTCAGTCCAGGTTCCCATGGAGCAGACAAACTTTTCAAATGTCAGTGGGCCTAAGAATTTCCTGAAGTCGTTTAGAATGTTTGTCCGCAGAGTCTAATTTGGTCAGCCTGGGGAAGTAGGGGGATTGACATTCTAAGATTTCTTTGGCTATCCTCATGCTGGTCTTCAGAAACACAGACACATGGCATTTCAAGCAGGCTCTTTGAAAATAGCTGTGTCTCCTTGAAATATTTCCACTCTGGAAATGCATCTGTAAAAGGTATGCTGTGTTCAGCCACAGGATGATTACAACTATTGTATAAACACTATAGATTGATTCACCCCTTTGTGGCCCCTATGGACTCAAAACATGAGTTTCTCTGTTCAGCAACTTGTTCCACACAGAGAAGGGGGGAAGCTCAGACAGTCACACCTGTGTCAGTGGTTGCCTTGCTCTGCCCAGCCCTGAGCCTCAGCTTTCAGTGGACTGTGTCCCCCATGGTCAGTCAGTCTGTTCTCCAGGCTACTAGGCAGCTCTCTCAAACACCCTGTGGTCACCCATCACTCTCCTCACAAATAAAACCACATTAAAGACTTCTGATAAATTCTTTTCAGGATCTACTTTCTGTCTTTATCCTATTTAGCTTTCTGCTTCCTTTGGTGCCACAGGCCTCACTTTTTTTCTGCCAGCTCCTTTGCTTTGTTTTCCTGTGGCTATCTTCTTTCTCCTCTCTTTCAAAATGCTCTCCCTTATCTTCTCTGATATAGACAAAAGGTCAGAAGCCAAGCCCATCACAAGGTGAGAGCCCAGTGTCCCAATTTGCTCTGTGTCAGAGTGGCTGTACCTCTTGGATTTGCAGACAGCCTTGGCTATAGAAACCAGGCAAACCTGAGGCAGAGTGCAATTATTTCAATGAAGGTAGTCGCTCAGATCACATATTCCCTCTAATGATGGAGGTAGGTAGACTTCTGGCTCCAGTTGTTTCTTCTTCCAATTCTTACTTCCTCCTTGCTGCAAAGTGAATCTCTTTAAATTGGAGATCCTAATTTCTCAAGTGTCTACTGCAAGCCAGGCACTGTGCTGGGCATTGTACAAGATAGGATGTAAACTTCCATCTTACAGAAGAGGAAACAGGCTCAGAGGACTGAGGCATTTCACCTCAGGCCATGA
This sequence comes from Phoca vitulina, assembly GCF_004348235.1. NCBI lineage: Eukaryota > Metazoa > Chordata > Mammalia > Carnivora > Phocidae > Phoca > Phoca vitulina. The sequence goes on from NW_022589708.1 coordinate 79,162,252, forward strand.
AGTTGATACAGGAAAAAGCAGACTCAAAATTGAGTGTCTATGACCCATTCCCCCATCACACTGCTGGGAGTGATGGAGAAATGAAGACAGAGTGGACACCAAACCTCAGTTCTTCTTGAAGACATTTTCCAAGACCCTGTCTCCTTATCTGCCCTCACACGCTATACACCCTGGTGCAAAGACCTGGTGGGAAGAAGGTGCACAATAGCAAGACTGAAAGTGACATGCATGGCTTGACATAAACAACAGCAATGGCTTTTTATTGTTAGTAATATAACCACTGGACAAAAATAATGCTCAAAAGACATTATCATTAAAAATAGAATATACAGACATATATTTTAACAAAATAGCAATTATTTCTATTAAAGCTCACGATTCAATAAAAGAAAACCTACACTCTTCAATGAGGAAAAACTTAGAAGACTATCACAAATAGGTTTCACATAACAGATCTTTTGAAGTAATAAAAATTTCTAAAATTTTATCAAATGATATTTGTGAAAAAACATTTTAAAAGTGTGATCCAAAATTTTTAACATTATCTACCATATAGTTTCAAATAATCAAGCAAGATATTTCTGGCTCAAGTAATGGTGGGTTAGTTTATCCAAGACAAACCTTACTGCTGAGAACACATAGAGGAGTTGAACAATGTGAACAAACATGTTTGAAAACCTCAGAGTGCTACCAGAGTAGCAAAGACTTGAAGGGCCAAGATCCTGACCAGAAAAGATGAGCAGGGAAGTGAACCATTTTATCCACAAGGCATTTGCCCATTTGCAAAAAACAAAACAAAACAAAACAAAATCAAAGTTGAGAGGCTGAACAGAATTTCTGGCAATCTCATGGGGCTGGGAGAATGAAAATTGAATTTGAGGGCCCACCAGAGGACAGGTTCTTGTAAATATCCCACCTTTTCAGTCTGGACCTCCAAAGGGCTTAATAAGAGTAAGAGCAACCTGAAATCAGACAACTCACCAAGACTAAAGCCAAGTTTGAATCAGTTCAGTCTTTGATTGGATTGATGGTTGCACCTACCATAACTGCTTTCCAGAAGCAAAAATAAATGCTCTCCAGGTGAATTAACATCAGGCTGAGGTTCTAAATTCTGCATTCAGATTTATCTTCCTATCAGCCACCACAGGTTCACTTACTACTCACAGTGCTGATCTTGAACCCTCTCTTCATTTCTGGCACCTTGGAACCTCTATGTCTTCATTTCTTTCACTTAGTTACTTATCACAGTTTTTTTAAATAACATTTTGTTGAGAATTATTACATCTGAAGGGGGAAGAGGAAACTTCTAGAATAGGTCCTACTGACATGTTGCCAGAAGTCCAAATCACCTGGAAAAATCTTTGCCTCAGTTACCAAATCTCTTTAATTCAAAATACATAATTTCTTTAAAAGTCTTCCCTAAATACTGAAGAGATGACTATCAAATACATCCTTATCTCTTCCCTTTTTTCTATGTTATTATTTCTTAATATTTCTATGATAAGTGAAATAAAACTCAAAACTACCAATTTTTCTACTTGTTACGAGGTTTTAGAAAACATCTGGAGGAAGGGATTGGTACTGAACTCTAACCTAGGTTTCAAAAAGCTTCCCCCCGCCATGTACTTCTTTCCCCTGACTTCATACACCCACCCCTCTGTGACACCTTAATGTAAATTTTGAACAAGTAATTCACAAGAAAAAAATAAAGGACAAAGAATTAAAGAGGATACAACACATTTTCTAAAACTAAAAGTCTTAGGAATTGGTCAATGAGAAAAATCCTCCATCAGGCACTTCACATAACATGTTTAATGTAATTTTTATGAACCCAAAACCCAACCATGCTGGCACCCTGATCTTGGACTTTCAGCCTCTATAGTTTCAAAACTGTGAGGAAAAAAATTTTGTTTTTTAAGCCACTCAATCTATGGTATTTTGTTATGGCAGCCCAAAGTAATGAAGATAAGGAGTTTATCTATTTTATTAATATTTTCAAAAAACTAAACTTTAGCTTTGACTTTATTATTTGTTTTCTTTTTTTAAGATTTTATTTATTTACTTAAGAGAGAGTGAGAGAGAGAGAGAACACAGAAGGAAAGAAAGAAGCAGACTCCCCACCGAGCAAAGAGTGTGACTCTGGGCTCCATCCCAGGACCCCAAGACCACAACCTGAGCTGAAGGCAGATGCCCAACCAGCTGAGCCACCAAGGTGCCCCTCTATTATTTGTTTTCTAATCCATTCTTGTTATTTTTTCCTTCCTCTACTTACATTGTTTCATTTTTTTTTTCAAACTTCTTAAAGTAAAAATGTAGATAATCAATTTTAAACTTTTCTTCTTTTTCTAATATATACACTTAAAGTAAAAATTTATCTCTTAGCACTGCTTTAGGTGCATCCTGCAAATTTTGATGTTTTTCATTTTCATTTCTTTTTATTTATTTGAAAGGTCTCTTATGATTTCTTCTTTTACCCATTTATGTGTTTAATTTCCAAATATTTGGTATAGAAAATACCAAATATGGATAGGTAGGTAGGTAGATAGATATAGAGATATAGAGATGATAGATAGAGAGATACATAACTAATTTAATTCGGCAAAGGTCAGAAAATATACTCTGTGTGATTTCTGTTCTTCAAAATTTATTGAGACATGTTTCATAGTTCAGCAAACATTCTCTCAGTGAACATTCTCTCAGCAAACATTCATGTGCACTTTTAGAAAATGTATATTATGCAATTGCTAGACATAGTGTTCTATAAAGGTAAATGAGGTCAAGTTGGTTGATTGTATTGTTTTGATCTTCCATATCCTTGCTGATTTTTGTACAATGTTCTATCAATTGCTCAGTTATTCTATTAATATGGATTTGATCATTTCTCTCTTTGGTGCTTTCAATTTTGCCTTATGTATTTTAGAGCTCTGTTTTTTAGTGTGTACACATTTAGGATTGATTTCTTCTTGATGAAATGACCCCTTTGCCATTTAATTTTTCTTTTTAATTTGTCTCTTTAATTCTGGTAATCTCCTTGTTTTGAGGTATACATTGCATGGTATAGTCACTCTAGCTTCCCTACAATTTGGGTTTGCACTTTATATATTTTTCCCAAACCTTTAACATTCAACCTACTTGTGAGTCTGCTTCTATTGACTGTTGCTTTTTCTCCTGATTATGGGTCTCATTTCCCTGTTTCTTCACATGCCTTGTAATTTTTTACTCAATGCTGATTTTTCATATAAAAGAATTTCCAGGGGTGTTTTGTTTTTGTTTTTCCAGTGAGTGCAAGTCTTTTTCTCTGACAGGTGGCTAGAATGAGGATTTGATCATTCAGATTTCATCAAGAGTCAAATTGATCTGGGACTGAGCTTTAGTGTTAATTAAATTGAGTGTACCTCTGATATTTGACAGAAACAAGGACATTTCACTTTGCCATTCAGCCCAGCCTCAGTTTCCTACACAGCCACTGTGGAGTGTTAGTCTCTTCTATCTTGTCATTGTTTGAGCTAGGAGGAGGTTGAGACACAGGCATCGTATAGTCTTGGCTCATTTTGAAATTCAGACACTGAAATTGTTTAATTCTCTGTTTTCCAGCCTTGCCTACACTGACACTTTTGCAGTAACACTGGGGGCAGGGGTGGGGCCTGGGGATGGGGGACGTTGACTGTTAAGCCAAGCCATTTATTTTTGCATTTGATGCACTTCTAAATTCCAATCTATCTGACAACCCATACTGTTATTAGTGTCTTGACTGTTTTTCCTCAAGTCTATAAAGTCTCTTCATCTATAAGAGTCTTGCTTCTCCACAAACCAGAAGGTTTTCTCCAGATATGAAAGCAGTTGCAGCTCTCTGCTCACCATCACTTCCTATAAGTCAGTTCAACAAAGTTTCATCTGCCCACTGTTCTTTGACAATTGCCATAGACTTTCATTTTAGCAGGTTTTTTGCTATTGTTACCATAGGATTAATGGTATTGTACATTCTCTATTTTAATTGGAAGCAGAAGTCATAATGCTGTTTACAATAGCAAAAGATTGGAAACAATTCAAATGGCTATTATTAAATGATTTTTAATTAAATTATGTAATCATATAAGGAATACTATGAAGCTATGTGAAAAAATGAGGAAACTCTTTATTTATCTGTATAATAATAATCCCATGGTATATTAAGTGAAAAAAGCAAAGTATAAAATAGGGTGTACAATGCTCTACCTTTTGTATAAAAGAGGGAAGAAAAGTCATCTAAATTCATATAGACTTAAGTCACATATAGATTCATATCACCTTCATATATATAAATTCTGAAAAGACACAAAAGAAATGAGTAAAAATGGTTACATCATTGTTTTTTAAATGTCTTGATTCTTAAGACTCAGTTTTCACATCTGTAGAACAAGATTACAAATACTTTCCTCAAGGGGGGGCAGAGCAAGATGGCGGAGGAGTAGGAGACCTGGATTTTGTCTCCTCTCAGGAATTCAGCTGGATAGGGATCAAACCATTCTGAACACCTATGAACTCAACAGGAGATCGAAGAAAAGAAGAGCAACAACTCTCTGAACAGAAAAGCAACCACTTTCTGGAAGGTAGGACGTGTGGAGAAGTGAATCCGAGGCGATATTCGGGAGGATAGATGGCGGGGGAGGGGCCTCCATCAGCCGCTTCTGGCAAGTGATAGAGCCGCGGAGCACAAAATCGGAACTTTTAGAAGTCGGCTCTGCTGAGGGACGTCGCTCCAGTAGCTAAGCAGGGGGTGGAACCCTCGTGGGACAGTGTGGTCTCAGGACCCTCGGGGTCACAGAAAGACCGGGGGTGCCTGAGTGCGGCAGAGCTCCCAGGTATCGGAGCGGGGAAGCCGGCTGCAGAGACGGAGCCGAGGCGCGGGCTCTCAGCTCGGGGTTGCCATAAACCGTGATCCGCGGCACAGTCAGGCCACTGCTCCTCCAGCAGGGACCCAACAAGTGGCAGATCCGGGGAGACTCCCCTTCCTCCCCCGGAAGGAGGGGCGCGGGAGCGCACCGCAGGGATCTGCGGGGTTTGGAGACTCCACACGGGGTCGTGTGCCAGAGATAGAAACGCTCGGTCACAGGCCGGGTGAGCACAGAGTGTGGCCGGAGACCAGGGAGACGGGAGTGACTGACGGCTTTTCTCTGGGGGCGCACTGAGTAGCGGGGCCCCAAGTTCTCGGCTCCTCCGGGGTGGAGATTGGGAGGCCGCCATTTACACCCTCCACCTCCAAAGCTGTACGGAAAGCTTACAGGGAACAAAAGCTCCCGAGAGCAAACCCGAGCAGATTACTTAGCCCGGACCAGGCAAGGGCGGGGCAATTCCACCTCCGGCAAAGACTTTTGGGAACCACGGCAACAGGCCCCTCCCCCAGAAGATCAGCGAGAACAGCCAGCCAAGACCAAGTCTACCGATCAATGAGAACAGCAGAACTCCAGCGCTAGGGGAATACTGCACATAGAATCCATGGCTTTTTTACCGTGATTCGTTAGTCTTTCAAAGTTAATTTTTTTTAACTGTCTTTTTTTTTTTGAATTTTTCTTTTTCCCTTTTTCAACCAACATCTTATCAATCCCTTTTTTAAAAAAATTTTTTTATTTTTCATTTTTATTTTTCATTTTTAGAGTCATATTCTATCCCTTCATAGTAGTTACCCGTATTTTGGCATATATATATAAGTTATTCTCTCTTTAAAATTTTGAGATAGTTTGTTCTAACAGATCAAAATATACCCTAAATCTCTAGTGTATGGTTTTTTTCTACTCCCCTGCCTGATCACATTCTCTCCCTTTTTTTTCTTTTTTTTTTTTTTAAATCCTCTTCTGTCTTTTTTCAAATAACTTCTTATCAATTCCTTTTATAAAATTTTTTATAATTTCCATCTTTACAGTCATATTCCATCCCTTCATCGTATCAACCCTTATTTTTATACATATATAAGTTTTTCTTTCTTTAAAATTTTGGGAGGCACTTTCTTCTAACAGACCAAAATACACCCAAAATCTAGTGTGTGGCACTGATCTATATACCAGCCTGATCATATTTGATCACATTCTGTTTTTTTTTGTTTTGTTCTGTTTTTGTTTGTTTTTATCTTTATCTTTTTCTTTTTCTTTTTTTTTCTTTTTCTTTTTTCTCTCTTTCCCTTTCTTTTCCCACTGCTTCAGGTCTTTTCTGATTTGTTTAGAGTATATTTTCTGGGGACGTTGTTACCCTGTTAGCATTTTGTTCTCTCATTAATCTATTCTCCTCTGGACAAAATGACAAGATGGAAAAAATCACCTCAACAAAAAGAACAAGAGGTAGTACCGACCGCCAGGGACCTACTCAATACGGACATTAGTACGATGTCAGATCTAGAGTTCAGAATCATCACTTTAAACATACTAGCTGGGCTTGAAAAAAGCATGGAAGTTATTAGAGAAACCCTTTCTGGAGAAATAAAAGAACTAAAATCTAACCAAGTTGAAATCAAAAAGGCTATTAATGAGGTGCAATCAAATATGGGGGCGCTAACTGCTAGGATAAATGAGGCAGAAGAGAGAATCAGTGATATAGATGACCAAATGATGGAAAATAAGAAGCTGAGAAAAAGAGATAAACAACTACTGGATCACGAGGGCAGAATTCGAGAGATAAGCGATACCATAAGACAAAACAACATTAGAATAATTGGGATCCCAGAAGAAGAAGAAAGAGAGAGAGGGGCAGAAGGTATAATGGAGCAAATTATAGCAGAGAACTTCCCTAATTTGGGGAAGAAAACAGGCATCAAAATCCAGGAAGCACAGAGAACCCCTCTCAAAATCAATAAAAATAGGTCAACACCCTGACATCTAACAGTAAAACTTACGAGTCTCAGAGACAAAGAGAAAATCCTGAAAGCAGCTCGGGAGAAGAGATCTGTAACCTACAATGGTAGAAACATTAGATTGGCAACAGACCTATTCACAGAGACCTGGCAGGCCAGAAAGGACTGGCATGATATCTTCAGAGCACTAAATGAGAAAAATATGCAGCCAAGAATACTATATCCAGCTAGGCTGTCATTGAAAATAGAAGGAGAGATAAAAAGCTTCCAGGACAAACAAAAACTAAAGGAATTTGCAAACACGAAACCAGCCCTACAAGAAATCTTGAAAGGGGTCCTCTAAGCAAAGAGAGCCTAAAAGTAACACAGACCAGAAAGGAACACAGACAATATACAGTAACAGTCACCTTCCAGGCAATACAATGGCACTAAATTCCTATCTTTCAATAGTTACCCTGAATGTAAATGGGCTAAATGCCCCAATCAAAAGACACAGGCTATCAGATTGGATTAAAAAACAAGACCCATCGATATGCTGTCTGCAAGAGACTCATTTTAGACCCAAAGACACCCCCAGGTTGAAAGTGAGGGGGTGGAAAACCATTTACCATGCTAATGGACACCAAAAGAAAGCTGGGGTGGCAATCCTTATATCAGACAAATTAGATTTTAAACCAAAGACTGTAATAAGAGATAAGGAAGGACACTATATCCTACTTAAAGGGTCTATCCAACAAGAAGATCTAACAATTGTAAATATCTATGCCCCTAACATGGGAGCAGCCAATTATATAAGGCAATTAATAACAAAAGCAAAGAAACACATCGACAACAATACAATAATAGTGGGGGACTTTAACACCCCCCTCACTGAAATGGACAGATCGTCTAAGCAAAAGATCAACAAGGAAATAAAGACTTTAAATGACACACTGGACCAAATGGACTTCACAGACATATTCAGAACATTCCATCCCAAAGCAACGGAATGCACATTCTTCTCTAGTGCCCATGGAACATTCTCCAGAATCGATCACATCCTAGGTCATAAATCAGGTCTCAACCGGTACCAAAAGATTGGAATCATTCCCTGACTATTTTCAGACCACAATGCTTTGAAACTAGAACTCAATCACAAGAGGAAAGTTGGAAAGAACTCAAATACATGGAGGTTAAAGAGCATCCTACTAAAGAATGAATGGGTCAACCAGGAAATTAAAGAAGAATTAAAAAAATTCATGGAAACCAATGAAAATGAAAACACAACTATTCAAAATCTTTGGGATGCAGCAAAGGCAGTCCTAAGAGGAAAGTATATGGCAATACAAGCCTTTCTCAAGAAACAAGAAAGGTCTCAAGTACACAACCTAACCCTACAGCTAAAGGAGCTGGAGAAAGAACAGCAAATAAAGCCTAAACCCAGCAGGAGAAGAGAAATAATAAAGATCAGGGCAGAAATCAATGAAATAGAAACTAAAAGAACAGTAGAACAGATCAACGAAACTAGGAGCTGGTTCTTTGAAAGAATTAATAAGATTGATAAACCCCTGGCCAGACTTACCAAAAAGAAAAGAGAAATGACCCAAATCAACAAAATCATGAAAGAAAGAAATACAAACAATTATAAGAACATATTATGAGCAACTCTATGCCAGCAAATTAGATAACCTGGAAGAAATGGATGCATTCCTAGAGATGTATCAACTACCAAAACTGAACCAGGAAGAAATAGAAAACCTGAACAGACCTATAACCACTAAGGAAATTGAAGCAGTCATCAAAAATCTCCCAAAAAACAAAAGCCCAGGGCCAGATGGCTTCCCAGGGGAATTCTACCAAACATTTAAAGAAGAATTAATACCTATTCTTCTGAAACTGTTCCAAAAAATAGAAATGGAAGGAAAACTTCCGATCTCATTTTATGAGGCCACCATTACCTTGATCCCAAAACCAGACAAAGACCCCATCAAAAAGGAGAACTACAGACCAATATCCCTGATGAATATGGATGCAAAAATTCTCACCAAAATACTAGCCAATAGGATCCAACAGTACATTAAAAGGATTATTCACCACGACCAAGTGGGATTTATCCCTGGGCTGCAAGGTTGGTTCAACATCCGCAAATCAATCAACGTGATACAATACATTAACAAAAGAAAGAACAAGAACCATACGATCCTCTCAATAGATGCAGAAAAAGCATTTGATAAAGTACAGCATCCTTTCTTGATCAAAACTCTTCAGAGTATAGGCATAGAGGGTACATACCTCAATATCATAAAAGCCATCTATGAAAAACCCACAGCGAATATCATTCTCAATGGGGAAAAACTGAGAGCTTTCCCCCTAAGGTCAGGAACGCGGCAGGGATGTCCACTATCACCACTGCTATTCAACATAGTATTAGAAGTCCTAGCCACAGCAATCAGACAACAAAAATAAATAAAAGGCATCCAAATTGGCAAAGAAGAAGTCAAACTCTCACTCTGCAGATGATATGATACTTTATGTGGAAAACCCCAAAGACTCCACCCCAAAACTGCTAGAACTCATACACGAATTCAGTCAAGTGGCAGGATATAAAATCAATGCACAGAAGTCAGTGGCATTCCTATACACTAACAACAAGACAGAAGAAAGAGAAATTAAGGAGTCGATCCCATTCACAATTGCACCCAAAACCATAAGATACCTAGGCATAGATCTAACCAAAGAGGCAAAGGATCTGTACTCAGAAAACTATAAAATACTCATGAAAGAAATTGAGGAAGACACAAAGAAATGGAAAAACATTCCATGCTCATGGATTGGAAGAACAAATATTGTGAAGATGTCAATGCTACCTAGAGCAATCTATACATTCAATGCAATCCCCATCAAAATACCACCAACTTTTTTCAAAGAAATGGAACAAATCATCCTAAAATTTGTATGGAACCAGAAAAGACCCCGAATAGCCAGAGGAATGTTGAAAAAGAAAAGCAAAGCTGGCGGCACCACAATTCTGGACTTCCAGCTCTATTACAAAGCTGTCATCATCAAGACAGTATGGTACTGGCACAAAAACAGACACATAGATCAATGGAACAGAATAGAGAGCCCAGAAATGGACCCTCAACTCTATGGTCAACTCATCTTCGACAAAGCAGGAAAGAATGTTCAATGGAAAAAAGACAGTCTCTTCAACAAATGGTGTTGGGAAAATTGGACAGCCACATGCAGAAGAATGAAACTGGACCATTTCCTTACACCACACACAAAAATAGACTCCAAATGGTTGAAAGACCTCAATGTGAGACAGGAGTCCATCAAAATCCTAAAGGAGAACACAGGCAGCAACCTCTTCGACCTCAGCCACAGCAACTTCTTCCTAGAAACATCGCCAAAGGCAAGGGAAGCAAGGGCAAAAATGAACTATTGGGACTTCATCAAGATAAAAAGCTTTTGCAAAGCAAAGGAAACAGTCAACAAAACCAAAAGACAACCGACAGAATAGGAGAAGATATTTGCAAATGACATATCAGATAAAGGGCTAGTATCCAAAATCTATAAAGAACTTATCAAACTCAACACCCAAAGAACAAAGAATCCAATCAAGAAATGGGCAGAAGACATGAACAGACATTTTTCCAAAGAAGACATCCAAATGGCCAACGGACACATGAAAAAGTGCTCAATATCGCTTGGCATCAGGGAAATCCAAATCAAAACCTCAATGAGATACCACCTCACACCAGTCAGAATGGCTAAAATTAACAAGTCAGGAAATGACAGATGTTGGCGGGGATGCGGAGAAAGGGGAACCCTCCTACACTGTCGGTGGGAATGCAAGCTGGTACAGCCACTCTGGAAAACAGTATGGAGGTTCCTCAAAAAGTTGAAAATAGAGCTACCATATGATCCAGCAATTGCACTACTGGGTATTTACCCCAAAGATACAAATGTAGTGATCCGAAGGGGTACTTGCACCCCGATGTTTATAGCAGCAATGTCCACAATAGCCAAACTGTGGAAAGAGCCAAGATGTCCATCGACAGATGAATGGATAAAGAAGATGTGGTATATATATACAATGGAATATTATGCACCCATCAAAAGGAATGAGATCTTGCCATTTGCAACGACATGGATGGAACTGGAGGGTATTATGCTGAGCGAAATAAGTCAAACAGAGAAAGACATGTATCATATGACCTCACTGATATGAGGAATTCTTAATCTCAGGAAACAAACTGAGGGTTGCTGGAGTGGGGGGTGGGGTGGGAGGGATGTGGTGGCTGGGTGATAGACACTGGGGAGGGTATGTGTTCTGGTAAGTGCTGTGAATTGTGCAAGACTATTGAATCTCAGATCTGGACCTCTGAAACAAATAATGCAATATATGTTAAGAAAGAAAAAAAGAAGAAGAAGAATGTAGCAGGAGGGGAAGAATGAAGGGGGGGAAATCGGAGGGGTAGATGAACCATGAGAGACAATGGACTCTGAAAAACAAACTGAGGGTTCTAGAGGGGAGGGGGGTGGGAGGATGGGTTAGCCTGGTGATGGGTATTGAGGAGGGCACGTTCTGCATGGAGCACTGGGTGTTATGCACAAACAATGAATCATGGAACACTACATCTAAAACTAATGATGTAATGTATGGGGATTAACATAACAATAAAAAATTAAAAAAAAAATACTTTCCTCAAAGAGTTATGCAATAAAATAAACATAAAACATTTGGCTTACTTCAGGATATCAAGTTCTAGATAAATGATTAACACAATGACCTTTGCATTGGATTATTCCCAGAGATTCTTTCATTTATGTTTGTATGTTTTTGTGTGTCAATTACACACTCTAAATTAGTCATTCAGATATGTTACATTTGCAACAGTCTATTTTTTTCCTTTGGTGAATTGTACGTGACTGTCTTTCCAAGGCCTATCCACCTAATAAGCTAGCATGCAATATCATATGGCCTATAAAAAAAAAAATGAAAGTTTCCCATCACATGGTGATTGAGAGGATGATACCAAGATCCTCCAGACTGACCAATACCATCTTCTCTGATGGTACACAGTACACACAGGAGCCCTCATGTCACTAAAGAGAAGAGCCTAGTACTCTAAATTCCTCACCATCACTGATTTATTTCAAAGATAGTAAAGGAATCATAAAAGACATAATATTTATTGCCTCCTCTTTCCCAGAGCACAATAGTTCAATCCGTACTTTTGACATTAAAAGTCTCCATCTGGTTCTTTAAACACATAATCCATTAAAAAGACTAATCCATGGGGCACGTGGTGGCTCAGTTGGTTAAGCATCTGACTCTTGGTTTCGGCTCAGGTCATGATCTTAGGGTGGTGAGATGAGGCTCCCCACTAAGCAGGGAGTCTGGTTCCCCTCTCTCTCTCCCTCTACTCCTTCCCATGCCCTCCACGCACCCCCCTCAGTTAATGCACTCTCTTTCTCTCTAAAATAAATAAATCTTTTTTCAAAGGCCGATCCATGACTTTTGAGCATACTAGACATTAAAGCATTATATATACTTTTTTTTTAGACAAATAATTTTGTTAAGTTAGTAAAGGACCTAAGCAAATGTTGCTCTTGCTTCTCAACCATCCAATGAACCCAACATACTCAGATTGGAGAGGGGCATTCACACAGCATACTCAGATAGGAAAGAGAGCACTGGAGAAACATGTCTAATGGAAGGAGGTCATTTACCAGCCTGAACTAAAGTTCTTAAGCAACCCAACCGCCAGTAAGTCTCGTCAGCTTGGAGTTTCTGGGATCACTGGGCTGTGAGCTCAAATAAGGCACAGCAGAGCTAGGAGGCTGCTCTTAGGGCCTAGATAATGCTTCTCTCAATACCAGCACCACTTCACCTAGGCCACAGTGATTTGTTTGTTGTCCTGGAAATGGAATAGAACGGCGACTTTCCAACTTGTTGTGACAGGGATCTACAGCAAGAAGTACATTTTACATTGAGTCCAGTACACACATGACTATGTGAGTATGAAAACAGAGGAAATATTTCACGAAACATTTCATAGAATGTTACCTAACCCTTCCTAAGAGCAATTCATTCTGATGTTTTCTATTCTGTTCTATTTCATTTAATTTGGGGTGGTGGGGAGGAGGAAAGAAATTTCTTTCCCAGGAAAAGCAACACTAGACTAGAAGAAAATATTATCCATTTTTCTCCCACTGTCTTCCAAGTATGTGCATTTTACAAAAACTTCCCGGCCAGTCTTCGCAGTGCCATCTACTGCACCCTCTGGGGATTGCAAGTGCCTTTTTTTTTTCCTGGCACCGAAATTTTTTTAAGCATGAGATTAAATCAGAGAACTCTACATACCAATATGTGCTTCTTCCCCCAAAGGAGAAACAGTTTAAGAAGTTTAGATTAATAGCTAACATGCAAACCCAGCTCTGAATTCTAGGACCAAAGACTTCATATCCAATTCCAGAAGAGGGGCTTTCCAAGTCAGAGAACATCCCCTGATTGGGACCTCAGGAGGAAACCGACCATGTAATCAGTGGTTTCCAGAGAGTGACAAATTTAAATTCAGGACATCCTAGACTAACATTTCACAGAAAACTGCTGTGGCCTATCAAATATAAGCAGGGAATCTCTCTATATTCCCTTTGTCAAACCTATGCCTGTAATTTTTTTTTCCTAAGCAACTCATGAGTGTTTACTGTACCCGAACTTATTCCAAAAGCTCTTTAAGATGATATAGAACACAATGTTGTTGTAACACAAACTAAAATGTAGAAATCTCTTTTGTTTCTTTGGAATGAGGCAGAATTTTCATTTTGACAAGTCACCACAGCTTTCAGAATATAATTTTTATATTCACTAGACATAACTTTTCTCTACCAGTTTGCCTAGGGAGTTTTAGCTTTCAATTCATTTCTGACCAACATGTACTTTTGATACAAATACATTTGGAAGTATCTTTGTAATTGCTCCACTGTCTGCTTAAATAATCATAAAAGAGCTACACTGATGTTTTTGCAAATAAGAGCATATGCTCGTCCAGTAAAACCACTGCCTTGCCACTAAGACACGTCCAACAACATGAATTTCCCCCCAAACATTTTATGTGTGAATATAAGAATAGAATGAGGAAAATGAAAAGACTTATAACAGTTTTAGTCACAACTCAAAAGCTAGAACTTTTATGAGATGCCTTTAATTTGAAAGTGAAGAGAAGAACAATTAAATTATTGAAGTCTGGGATCTTTTCTCTTTTTTTAACTCTTTGGATGTAACCACTGATTTTTTTCCCTAAGAGATTTGACATTAACAATTTTTAGGATACATGAATGAGGACATGGGTCAATGACGCAGAGAGAAACCATAGTGAAATGGTGTTCTATAATAACTATTCACAAAAATTTAAAAAGCTCACACTGGGACCACTCCTGCTTTTAAATTATATTATTATATGTAAGTTGTTATTAATTACCCAGATATGCCAAGGGTTCGCTATATCTTCAGTTTCCAACTGCAATTTTGAGGAAGGCTGAACTTTCTGGATTTTTTGCCAATTATTAATATGATTAATATTTCAACAGCAAAGTCAAGAATATAGGTGTAGACCAGTAGCTAATGGCTCTAATAACAAATAGCTAAGAGACATTCAATGATTCTAACCTGCTCTAAAACTGCCAAGGATTAGGACAGGGACTCCATTCTCTCACAAGACTCTTCTTGTCCTGAAATATTTTCTGCTATCTCCTACATATGATTTGTGAGTCAGAAATTTAACTGAGACATTTTTATGTAGATTCAGATCATCCTTCCCAGAGGGCATTCAAGGGGCTGCCCCATTAGGCAGCTGGTGAGCAATCATCCATTAAAATATGTTAAGAAATATCATTTTTCTCACACCGATTTCTTACACGGGAGCAACTTTTCTTTCTGGTTTGTTTATAAAACAGCTGTCAAATTAAAATACCAAATAGCTTTAAATATTAGCATTTCACCTTATAACCTGACAACTGCACCATTTTAAATACCTGCAAAAAAGTTCAACTCAATTATAAACACCTGGGGTTTGCCTGCTTGCTCCGAAGCACATACATAAAAATATTAGTCATACGTCTCTTGGACACTCCGAAGTGACAAGGTGTGCCTATAACAGGTCCTCCTCAGTTAATCATCAATAGCTACTCGATAAGTGCCTGATTTTTCCTGGGAATTGCTTCATTCGAGACGAATTACTCCTGGGAATTACTTCATTCAAGACCAATTACTCCTGGGAATTGCTTCCTTCCAGACTAATTTTTCCTGGGAATTGCTTCCTTCAAGACCAATTTTTCCTGGGAATTGCTTCATTCAAGACCAGTTCAGGAGACGCCAGAGTTTTTTCCACAAAGCCAAGTCAAAAAATATTCCCTATATTGCTCAGTGCCTACAAATTAATAAGACAAATGCAGGCCCATCAAGCAGCAGGTTCAATCTGAGCACCTAGCATGTTCTGTGGTCCTGGGAAGAGGGCAGAACTTTCTCTAGGAGCTGGTATGTTCAAAGATGAAGACATGTGAAAACAGGGCGACAAAATTAAGGCTTATTTTCAATGTTTACCTTTAACAAAATGATGCTTTTAGCCAAGAAGAAAAAAGTCAGCAATATGATTATGCTATTCACAAAATGATTACAGGATTTACAAAAGTATTAATTTGTGCTATGATCTGCTGATTGTATATATGTCTAAGCTCATGTGGAAATAACTTCAAATATCCAAATTTAAGACCCTTTTCCATCTTAACCTCTTCTTCTCTTCCTCCTCTACTCTGGAGGACACAAAAACATATATTTAAGATTTTCTTCCTTACCAAGTCTGGTAAGGAAGAAAACACCAACACACAGAAAAACAACACAAATCACACAAAACAGAACAAATTCAGGTTAAGACTTAAGAGCTGAAGGAAGTCTAGCTAGTCCCCAAATAGGAGCAGCTGTGATATACAATTAGCCACACACTAATTATGAAAATCAGGAGAATAAGTCTGGGAAAACACGGATAAGGAAGTTGAACAGCAACCTATTAATCAGGAGACAGACACTAAAACCTAAGATGAAATTTTTCAATGGGGGAAAGTGAGTCAACTTTCAATCTCCAAACCATCTTTACCGGCAAGCTTCCTACAATGGTTCTAGAGCCTTCCTTCATTCCACCTCAGACAGAGTTCTAAACAGCGCTGCCCCTGCGCCCCGAGCGGGAGGAGTGGGGGGGGGGGGCCGGGGGACTGAAAGGAGGGGCCTACCGGCCAGCACCCCACCATCCATCCTGAGACACCTCCCACCTCAACTCTGATGTGTGCTCAGACCCAGGAGGTTCCTCTACTCCACCCGGCTTTGCTTTGTAATTTCTAAAAAGCCGATTCAGCACGTCTCTCAGATGGGCCATGTAAAGGCTTTTGGCAGCTCTTGGGGCTTTGTCTCTTCATGAACGACACTCCTTCATATACTAAGACTTAGAGCGGGAAGGTGGAGTAGTAACCGCAGGAAAAAATTCACGTTCGCCCATACAAGAATGGCCTAAATTGGCCCATGGCAATGGCGCGCCAGTTTTACGAGGAAAAGTCAATGCTTTCACGCTAATGGTGGCAATCATGGGAAATCCATTTCTGAGGCTAGATCTGCTCTGCCAGGGTGAATCATCATCTTTGCTTCACATAAAACTGACCTAAGGAAAGGTGAGCATGAGAGCGAGTGAGCATGCCTGCACTTCCACACTGGCTGTTCTTTGCAGGAATCATGAACCAAGTTACCTGAGCAGGTAACAGCCACCAAGGCTTGATGCTCCTTCCCCAACGTGGCCTGGCCTGCCCTAGCAGTTTTAATTCTCCATCCACTGCATCTCGAGACATCAAAATACCCAAACAAATGTGGACAATGAGATCTCATAATCCGAGATCAAGCTTCCAGAAGAACTGAGCAGCCCAGGATCTTCTCCAAAAAGCCTATCCATGCTCCCCTTTCATAGTGTGTGTGTGTGTGTGTGTGTGTGTGTGTGTGTGTGTGTGCAGGGGAAGGGGGGCCCATAGACTTCATTCATACTCTTTCTTTCTTTCTGAATAATCAGAGTCTCCCCCACCCCACATTTGAGTAACTGCCTTGTGAAGGGAGGAGGGAGTGGGCAGAGCCCAGGTAGAGCACCCTCTGCCTTGGTGCAGATGGCTGGGCATCCACATCCAGGGCCCTCGGAGAAGCCCTGTGCCATCCTTGGCAAGAACAAAACTCGTCTCCCCCACCACCTCCAACCCTAACCCTTGGCATTTTGTTGAAAGTGGTCGATCAGAAAGGGAAGTCAAGGAGGCGTTGGCCTTTGGGGGAAGGAAGAAGCAGGAACTTGGCCAGTCCTAGTGGCCCCACCTGCTCGCCCACTCTGAACCCAAAGTCCAAGGAGGGAACAGACCCTGTGCCACCGCGCTGCAGCGGAGAGCCTCGCAAGGAACTGGAACCTCCACGGCCTGAACTTAAATCTTCAAATCGTTGGGAACGTCTGTTTTTCTAATAATTAAAAAATATATATATATTAAAGCAGAGCTTTAAATACAATAGCACTGTTGAACTAGTCCAAGTAGAAATAATAATAACAGCAACAACAACTATCCTTTAACCCCACCCATCCCCAAAACGCAGGGAGACAGGGCCTGGGGCTTTGCATCCTCCTCAGGTCACAAGGCTCAGCCTCTCCTGGCTCTGACCCGGAGCGGAGGGGCTGGGGTGGCGAGGGGGGCCCGGGGCGCTTGGGGACCCAGGGGAATCCAGGCGCTCCGGGGTGCTTGGGGGCACCACGGGGCCCAGGATCTCCGGTACCTCGGGGGGCGATCGAGGGATCCGGGTCCCGGGGAAGCTCTGGCTACCGGGGAGGCCCTGCCCGCCCCGCCCGCAGCATTGGGGGCGGCCGGGCAGCGAGGAGCCGCCCCCTCCGTAACCTTCTAAATAGCTTCAGGGAAGAGGCGGAGTGTGGGGTGCGGTTAAAAGGCGTCGCAGGGGCAGGCAGGTGTTGAAGACCCGACGCGCCCGGCGCGCTCCGCTCTCCCGGACTCGCAGCCAGTCGGCGGCGCCGCAGCCCACAGCCAGTGCCGAGGCGGCCGCGGCCAGCACCCGCCCAGACCCCGGGGAGCGCACAGCCGCCACCCGCGACCTCGCCGAGCGCTCCCTCCCGCACAGGTGAGGCCGCGCCGCCGGCGCCCGACCCTCAGCGCCCCGGGACCGCCTGGGCTGGGGGACCCCGCGCCGGGAGGGACCCCGGGACGGCTAGGCCTCGGGGACCTGGCCGCGGCCGGGGAACCCGGGTCCCCCCAGCTGGACCCGGCGTGCACTGAGTCCACTGCGCCGTCCTTGTCCCGGGCAGAGGCGACAGCGGACCTGGGGCGGAGGGCAAGGAGCGAGAGCGAACTTCTGGAAAAGGGAGTGAGTTCCTTCGGCCGAGTTCTGAAATTCGAATCGGGCTGTTCCGGCCGGATTTGCAGCGGCGCGCCGGGGAAGGGGACGTGGTAACCGAAGCCCAGAGGCAGTGATCGGGTTCGGCGCGCAGGGCGGGGGAGGGGAAGCCAGCCAGCCGGAGACAGTTCGACCTCGGCGTGATTGATTGTCGATAATGTTCCTCCCGGGAAATTCTCGCACAGCCGCCGGCTTGCTTTAACTGCAGCCCCTAGAAGTTTTTAATGGGCTGAAGGCTTAGTTCCTGAAGAAAAATCCATTTCGTTTGGTAGCAGGAAGCCTTCACAGGAGGAAACTGACCTTTACCTCCTCGCACTGCCTTTGCAAAGAAAATCACTCAGGTCGAGGTCCAGCAGAGATTAACTAGAACTCCCTGCCCGCTGGGAGCCCAGAGCCCCAAACCGCAGCCTAAATCTGAGCTGAGACTTTGGTTGCTTCTCTTTTTCCTTAACAATCAAGAACGTTTATCTCCAGGTGGGCTTTTCCAGCTGGACGGAAAGCTTTAGGACATTTGTTTACAAATGAGGTAGTGTGCAGCTGAGAAACGGGTTCTTTAGGACGGTTGCTTTAGCCCTTCAAGGTTCCCTCAGTGGAGGGGGGAAATAAGCCTAAATGATGTGTGTCTTTCAGTTTTCTGACAGCCTGACCCGTCTGACCGTGACCATTTCCTTGGTATGACCCTGTCTTGAGATGTTTGGTGACAGCCATGTCCCCATTAGCTCTTTGAGTCTCTTTCAAAACTAGTGCGCTCAGTGAGGCGCAATTACAGACGCCTCTGAGGGGGTGGGGGCGCTCTGTGGAGAGGTCAGCCGTCCAAAAAGTAAGGATTGAGAAGAAGTTAAGGGGTAGAGAATTCCTTTTGCCTTTTCTGCAACTTGGTGATTCACCCAGTGCCTTCCCTAAAGAACAGAACCAGCTCCTCAACTCACTGCTGGCGGAACTCCAAACAATTACAGGGTGGTGTGGGCCAGATAGGAGCCTGCCCATGACCCATCTGCCAGGTCAAGAAAGGCAGGAGAGCAGCTCCCTGGATGATTTGAACATTGAGAACAATGCCAGCCTGCTTGGTTAGTCCATCTTGAGCTATTACCCCTGTCTCATCTGGGGAGCAAATTTTAATTTGCTCCTCTTCCTAGAAGGATGTTTTAAAGATCCTTTAAAACATTTTGGTGGCAACTCAACCAAAAGCTTTAAAAAACAACAACAATATAGGGTTTACTTTGAACTGAATTTGTCTCAACTGTTGATGATTGGACTGGTTGATGGTAGAGCGTGAGATCCTTGGTTCCCTGGAAGAGGCAAAGGCGTAAGCCCCACCCCTCGATTTGTAGCCAGATGTACTGAATTAAACCATGGACAGTTTATTTCAGTGAGTGTTCTGCTTTCCAGTTGGTAAGTGCCGACGAGGAACTGGACTGTCTAATTTCATAAAATTGTTTGGTTAAAAGATGACTTTTGGCTCACCTAGGAACCTCCTAGACAGTCTGTGTCTGAAAGAGTCAGGGCTGAACTGGGACTAAACCCTGGTTTCTTCCAGTTGATGTGTCTCTTTGTCAAGCTGAGTAGGGCTAACTGTTTCCCAAGCACATTTCAATCTTACCTAGTTTTTCTGTCTGGGACTCTTCTCCACGTCTCTCCTGGCTCCTCTGGCCAAGGTGGCATTGGATGGCTTCAGCCAGACTTTGGTGCCCCACAACAGTGCCCAAGATGAAAGGTGTTTGTTCCAAGCCTGCTTAAGAAGTCCATCAGGAAACAGGACCCAACTTGCTCAAAATGAGGAGAGAATTTAACATAAGAAGGAGGATTCACTATCAGCTTAGAAGGGGTGGAAAACAGATCACTCACCAGAATCCTAGAGAGGTGAAATCCTGTTTACAAAAGAGGTTGATTGAGACAGATGGGGTGTAACTATGAATAAATGAAGACACCTCATATCCTGGGATGAAGAGAAGGCCACTGTCTCATGAAAGATTGATCCACAGGCTTCTCCAAATCCCTTTTCAATGAGTAGTACAATACCCCAGCACGCTTTGGTTCTAAACTTCAATGCAGTGACTCACCCTGTAGGACCAGTGATGGGGGGAATCACTGAGTTAAATTTTCTGTCATTTTTCTTAGTGTGCCTCTTTAAAAGGCTTCTAAATTAAAACCAGAGCCCTAAATAAAAATGTACCGGTACAATTACCAAACAGATATCCCTCAGTACTAACCGAGCAATCAGTCCCAGCATGGCAGTGAGGACCACTAATCCATATACAAAATGTATGCCAAAATCCATGCAGAGTGGCTTTGCTGCATGGAAAGACTGATTCTAACCTGCACCTTTTTATGTAGAAAAAGGAAATGAAGGCTTTTGTGAAATTTTAACTTGGGAGTGCCTTAAATATAAACTTTACCATTGGTACCAGTCATTTTACTCCTACGTCCCAAGTCCATGAATGTGAACTGAAATATTTTTAAGGAAAGTGGCTCAAGGGCACCTGGGTGGCTCAGTGGGTTAAGTATCTGCCTTCGGCTCAGGTCATGATCCAGGATCCTGGGATCGAGCCCCGCATCGGGCTCCCTGCTCAGCGGGGAGCCTGCTTCTCCCTCTGCCTGCCGCTCCCCCTGTTTGTGTGCACTCTCTCTCTCTGTCAGATAAGTAAATAAAATCTTAAAAAAAGAAAGAAAGAAAGAAAGAAAGAAAGAAAGAAAGAAAGAAAGAAAGAAAGAAAAAGAAAGAAAGAAAAGAAAGAAAGGGGCTCTGCAGGGAGATGTCCCATTGGCCTTTAAGGCAAGGCTGGCCTCAGCTAGTATCAGTCCCACTGGCATCATCCAAAACTTGAGGCTAACAGGCAGATGCAACAGCTGAGTGCTGATCCAGTGCTGAGTAACTCAAGCAGAGTGTGCAGAGTGCAGAGAGTTGGGTCAGCACTAATTAGTGCCTTTAAGTTAGTGACTACTTTTGCTTGTGGTGCTCCTCCCCCACCCCCCAAACCTTTATTATGTGCTAAACACTGGGTGAATTATTCCGGTGAATAAGCTACTCTTTATTAGAGAACGCATACAAACATGTTCCAGGTGGTTTGGGAACTATACATCTAATCCTACGGCAAACTAGGTTGGTTTTGTTTTCACCTTTTTTGGTGAGGTTGTGTAAGAGTTGATGTTTGCTCAAGAAGAGATTTAAGAATGCTGACTTACCTGGGACCCAGAGAAATTTCCCAAATTCTGTGCTGACTAGTCACTCCTGTATTGTGTTCACTTTGTCTTTTCCAGACCGCCAAGAGGAAAAGATGGATTGGAGCACACTACAGACTATTCTGGGGGGTGTCAATAAACACTCCACCAGTATTGGGAAAATCTGGCTCACGGTCCTCTTCATTTTTCGCATTATGATCCTTGTGGTAGCTGCAAAGGAAGTGTGGGGAGATGAGCAAGCCGATTTTGTCTGCAACACTCTACAGCCTGGGTGCAAAAATGTGTGCTATGATCACTATTTCCCTATCTCTCACATCCGACTCTGGGCTCTTCAGCTGATCTTTGTGTCCACACCAGCTCTCTTGGTGGCCATGCATGTTGCCTACCGGAGACACGAGAAGAAAAGGAAGTTCATTAAGGGAGAGATAAAGAATGAATTTAAAGACATCGAAGAGATCAAAAGCCAGAAGATCCGCATCGAAGGGTCACTGTGGTGGACCTACACCAGCAGCATCTTCTTCCGGGTCATCTTTGAAGCGGTCTTCATGTACGTCTTCTATATCATGTATGACGGGTTCTCCATGCAGCGTTTAGTGAAATGCAATGCATGGCCTTGTCCCAATACAGTGGACTGCTTTGTTTCCAGGCCCACAGAAAAGACTGTCTTTACGGTTTTCATGATTGCAGTGTCTGGAATTTGCATACTGCTAAATGTCACTGAATTGTGTTATTTGCTAATTAGATATTGTTCCGGAAAGTCAAAAAAACCAGTTTAACACATTACCCAGCTAGTGGATAAAAGATAGGGTGAAAAGGATGAGGCACAGGTGCTTTGCTGTCAAAGCACGGTCACCAGCATTTCCCAAGATCAAGATTCTTATCTTAAACGCAACCATTTGAAACTGCTCTAGATCTCAGTGAAACTCCAGATGCCTCCAACAGAGCGTTACTCTCCTAAAGCTTGAAAACAAAGGCATAATTCTATGCCTATACTGATTTTTACTACAATTAGTTCCAGTAAAACCCCGTGCTGGTTGGGGTTATGGGTGTAGGTACTCTCAGTTTTTAAATAAAGGACATCAGC
Organism: Phoca vitulina; assembly: GCF_004348235.1. Classification (NCBI taxonomy): domain Eukaryota; kingdom Metazoa; phylum Chordata; class Mammalia; order Carnivora; family Phocidae; genus Phoca; species Phoca vitulina. Next base: position 79,184,794 of record NW_022589708.1, read on the forward strand.
GTTTGTTTCTCTTTCTTTGAGGAAAGGAGAGAAATGCCGAGTTCTAAAGAGGACGCTGAGAAGTTTGGGTTGATCCCCTTAGGGCTCCCTTTGCCATAGTCCCCGAACTAAAGGTGGAAATAGAGATTCTTGATTCTTTTATTCGCTTGGGAAGTTTTAGTCTCTAACAATGGGCAGGGTTATCTAATGCTTCAAACTCTGTCACGCTTTTTTTTTAAGTGAAAACTTTAAAATGGGATATGTTCTTTTGATCTGCAAGATGTTCTGAAACCATTAGATGTTCCTCCTATTTCAAAGGCTCAGATTATTATATGTGTGCAATTAGATACTATCACTGAATTTAAAATACGGCCTTTCAGTTTTGAATAATTTGCAGTGCCTGAGAAGCTGTTTGCTGTATTAATTGTGGTATGTAGCACATGAAAGCATTCCAGCCTCTCACACATGAAACCACCTAGAAGATGGTTTATAATAGCAAAGGGCCTCATTTCCAAAATTTAGGTGTAATTTTGCATGAGAAATACGGACCAGGTGGACCACCAACCACTACCAACTACAGGCTGGCTCAAGACAGCCTCTTTCCTTTACAGTGTTTGCCTTTTCCATTACTGTGGTAAATGGTAGGAACACTGATTGAAAGAGATTGCTTGGGAATATTTTATTGCCACAGTACAATTTAATGGTGCAGAACAAAATGAGGGGCGGTAGTTACCATTTTTAAAGAACAGATGGAAATACTAGACTCTAAATTCTGATGATTAAAAAGTTTCATCTACTTCAAAAGTTTGTTTGCTTCCCTCTTCAGCATCCAGTCTTCTTAAGTGAAAATAGAATTGGTAGACCTTTGTTTTTAAATAGAAACTAGAGTTTAGATAAATATTTAGCAGTTCTGTAGGACAAATTGAACCCTAATATCATCATTGTGCTTGATATGTTTTCCAAAAAATGGTACTCAGCATACTTTAATGAGGGTAAACATTTTCCTGTTACCAAGAATAGCATTGTAAAAACATTTTGTAATAATAAATAATAGCTTTAATTACATGCTTGTAACTAAAATAATTTTGTAATGTCTCAAATGTCATTTAAAATATTAAAATATAATTAATTCATAAAATAGCTATTTAAAATCTATTATAGTTTTTAATAGAAGAGCAAATTTTAATTTCATCTATAGCCTGTTTTGTATGTTAATATTTTCTATTTCATAACCCCAAATGGGTAAGTTACCAGAGTATCTGTCCACTATTCTGGGATTCTTCTGCCCACTTACAGAAAAGTCTCTGTTACTAGAAAGCTTGACAGGGGAGGGAGAAGGAGAGATTATTTTTGCCCAACCACATGCTCACCTCGAACCGGTTTTTGACAAACACACGTGAAGTATGATGTGTGGACTGGATTTGTAACCTGGAGAATGCCAAGTTGGGTTCATGTAACCACTTTGGCTCCTAGAAGAATCATGGAAGCTGACACTTAAAAATGTGATTCATGGTGAAGTTTGGCCGAGCCATTAGAAAAATTCCATAAGGTGTCTTTTCTAGGAGATTTTCTTTCTGTATATTTGTATGTAATCAAAGCTGGTCTTGTGAAACTGCTTTTTCTTCCTTAGTGCCCACTTCTATGGGAAATAAGCCCGACAGGTGAGCCTGTCCCTGTGTGTGTGAGTATCTGCCCCCGGAAGGCCGGCCTGGCCCTCACATGCTCTCCCCCGGTCAGCCAACAATGCTTCCGTCCTTTCAGTAGAATGAGCCTTCAGCCCAAGGACCTCAAAGCGTTTTACACATAATAATACTTATGAATATTTTTACGGAGAACCATACACCATACACTTTTTTTTTTTTTTAAAGATTTCATTTATTTATTTGACAGAGAGTCAAAGTTAGAGTCTCTGTGACCAAGTGTTTTATGCATATGATCTCATTTAATCCTCACAGCTGCCCTGGCAAGAATAGGCCTTCAGATAGTACTCTTCCTATTGAACGGACGGGGAAGGCGCCCCTCAGGGAGATAACATATCATACTCAAAGGCCAATAGCAGACAGTCTTATCACACAAAGGAGTGTGGTGGGTTGGACTTCTAGAATTCCCCCAGTGCCCTTAATTCCGGAAGCTAGTAGCCAACACCATAGGGACTCCCCATCTTCCCAGTGTTGATAGGGTTAAGGAGCAGTCCTGACTTCTTGAGACACTCCATTCCATTCCTGTGCGTCTTGACTTATTTATTTACTCAGCCAATATTTACCAAGTAGCAACTGAGTGCCAGGAACTACTGGGCACAGAGACTGCCAACAAAACAAAATCTCTGCCTTCATGTTGAAGGAGGCAGACTACAAACAAATCCCTGTCGATTATATATGCTGCAGATAAGTGCAACGGAGAAAAACAAAAGTGCATAACGGAAATAGGAAGGGCCAGGGGCAATGAGAATTGCTGTTTAGTATAGGGTGGTCAGGGAAGGCCTCTCTGCTAAGAGCCTACAGTAAATGGAGAAGCAAGCCAAACGGATATCTCAGGGAAGAGTCGTCCAGGGAGAGAGAAAGTCCCGGACACCAGAGTCAGGGAGAGAATGGGAAGAGATGAGGCCAAAGAAGGGGCGGGTAGTACAGACCACGTGGGGCTGGAGGCCATCAGAAGAATTCCCTATTGTTGTGCTGAAATCTGCTTGTTTATAACATCTGTTCTGCCCTCTGGTGGACCCAAAGTAAGTCTATTTTCCACTTAATAACCTTAAATAACTGAGAACAGATCCAACTTCAACCCCAACTTTATTTTCCAGCTCCACAGCTCCACATTTCCCAGTTGTCACTCATTCGTTCATTCAATATTAAGTAACTACTGTGTACCAACCTACTAGGTACCAGTAAATAAAAAAGAATAAAACAAGGGTGCCTGGGTGGCTCAGTCAGTTAAGCGTCTGCCTTCGGCTCAGATCATGATCCCAGGGTCCTGGGATCGAGCCCCGCATCGGGCTCCCTGTTCAGTGGGAGTCTGCTTCTCCCTCTCCCTCTGCCTCTCCCCTCCGCTCATGCTCTGTCTCTCACTTTCTCTCTCTTAAATAAATAAAACACAATTTCTAACCTCAGGCAGTCAGGCGCTAGCACTCCAGAGCCAGGAGTTTGCAGACTCCCCCTCAGGGCAGGGGGCATACTCTTCAGTACGTCAGGGTCCTCCAGAAGGGAGATGCAGCACTCCAGCATGGCGCAGCGCTGGGGTGACTCTTCTAGACACATTGACTCAAGTGAGCTTTTTGAACGTTCATCACCTTTCTTCACCTTCAGTTACAAGACCACCAAGGTGATTGATGTAATTACAGAATTAATATATAAATATATTTGCATTGAAAATTAAATACAGAAGTATATAAAGTCAAACGTGAACGTCTCATTTCACAACCCTGCTTAGAAGTATTAACCTCTCCATGTATATCCTTCCAGTCTTTTCTCTATGCCATTGCAGATACTTATATACATATACACACCAACATACATAACCACTTTGCATTTCCTACATATTTTTTTTCTGTGATAGCTTCTCATCTAGTACTATGCCTTGGAAATCTTTCCGGGCCAGTATGTGTAGAACTAACTTGTTCTTTTTAACAGAAATACAATATTCCATAGAACGACTGGGCCATAAATTGTTGAACCACCGCCTTGTTCATGAACAATCGCGGTGGTTCCAAGTTTTCAGACCACTCCCCCTCCCCTTTCCTTCCCACTGTCCCACCCCCACCTCCTACCAAACTTTGTAGTATATGTGACGTTCCAACCTACATGCAAGCCTCTACATTTTCCCTGTCAAAATTTCATCTTGCTGATTTTGGCTCATCCCTCTAGTCCATCCAGATCTTTCTGAGCCCTGTATTCAGTTCATTGGCAATTCCTTCCAACTTTATGTCATCTGTCAGTTTAATTAGCCTGCTTTCTCTATAGTTATTTAAGCCAATAAAAATGTTGAATATGGAACAACCACCCAAGATTTCCTTCCAGCTCAATGTCAGTTCATCTTATCGGCATGACTTGAGTTTGGAGTTTTAAGGATAAATGTACTTAGCTGCATCTAATTCACAAGTTTTCATCTTAATAGTAAGGATATTATGACAAACTTTGTGAAGGATCTTACAAAAATACTTAAGAATATTTACCATTTCATTATCCATTTTAAAAATGCATCTATTAGCTCCTCCTATGTGCAGAGCATTGTTCTAAGCCCCTGGCAAATGCAAAGATGATTTTAAAGGGTCACAGTGTAGAAGGCAGATGTGTATGAGGTGTTTACTTTACAAAACAGTACAGTATGGAACCAGCTGGATGTGACAGGCACACCAAAGCACCACAGAAAGAGTTCAGGATGTGAAATAGTTTCTTTTGGGGACCCACAGAAACAAAAAGTTAAATCATGAAAGACGGCAGACTTTTGCCAGGAAAAGACCTGAGACTAGTGGTTAGTTTGGCTGTTTCCATTTCTTTGAGAAGCTAAATAACTTATCAAAGACTTTTTCTACCACTCGAAGTTTCTCAGAAGCTCTTAGTCCAGGCTAGAACCTCCCGAGATGTGGAAAGCTTCTCTCTGCTGCCATCTGCTGTCAACCAGGGTAACTACAGGGCGTGGCTTCCCTCAGTGATGGCGGGGTGGGGGCGGCCGGGTGCGCCCGCCCAACCTCAGTTTTCTTAAAAATCCCCTACACCTAAACAGCCACATTTACCTCTTCATAAAAACTTCATTGCTTCCATTGCTCTGAGTTTTTATTTCCAATTTGTAGATATCCAGCCATTGTTGTTTTGTTAGGGCAACCATAAAAAATTCACACATAAACATATACTATTTCCTCTCCCAAATAGTATAATAAGCAATTTTAGCAGACTTCTATAATCTCATGGTTATAGTCAGTGGCTTTTCACAAGTTTCTTATTTAGGTTTTCCCTCAGGTTTCTCTAAGTATTCTGTCACGTGGATTTTGAAATCTTACCATCTAGGACCATAAATGCCATGGTGAAATTATTTCTTACTCAACACTCATCTATGTGAATAGGTGAATCTCTTATCTAAAAAAATTTTTTTTAATTCATCATCTAATATTAATGCAGCAAATCTTCAAAGATTCAGGGTTATTTGGTTTTACTTCCTTATGTTGTAAGGAAGTATCCACTGTAATTTTTCAGGTTCCTTATTCATCACTATATCTACTTTTCAAAACCTGAAAAAAATGGGTTTAGGGCAATTTTGAGTCACAGTAACTTAAGAAAGCATGACTTTCTCCCACTTGGCCTGCCTTTTCCAAAAGAAAGAGATCTCAATCTGAATAGATATTTGAACACCTATGTTCATAGGAGTATTACTCACAATAGTCAATAGGTGGGAGCAACCCAAGTGTCCATTAGCAGATGGAAGAATAAAAAAAAAGGTGCCACATACATACAATGAGATATTATTTAACCTAAAAAGGAAGGAAATTCTGACACATGCTACAACATGGATGAAACTTGAGGACGTTAAATTCAGTGAAGTAAGCCACAAAAAAGCAAATTCTGTATGATTCCACTTTTATGAGACACCTAGAACAGTCATATCCATAGAGACAAACAGTAGTATGGTGGTTTCCAGGCGCTGGGGGCAGAGGGGAATGGGAAGTAATTATTTAATAGGTTCAGTTTGGGATGATGAAAAGTTCTGGAGATGGATAGTGGTGATGATTGCATGATAATGTGAATGTGCTTAAAAATGTACACTTAAAAATGGTTAATATGGTAAATTTTATGCTACATATATCTTGCCATAACTTTATAAAGTGAAAAAAGAAAGATCTCTTTTCTCAACACAAGAGACAATGGATGGTATCCATTGAAAGACACCAATTGTGATCACATTGTATTTAGAAATATTTTGAACTCAGACACACATCAAACACTGTTAATGTCTTTATTCTATTTTATTAGTGCTATAATGCACCAGAATAAATTCCTAAGCCCATATATATTAACCATAAACATTAATAGGACAAGTCTGAACACACAGCTGAGTCTTTCCCTGCCCTATGAAAAAACAGTCTTGTTCAAGTCTGATCAAGCCCTTTAGGAAAGAAGTACCAGAAAATTACTCTGCCTCAAATTCAAGTGGCATGCTAGAAGTGACCTTTCCCAGTCTCAAAAATATGTATAGTACTCTCTGTAGCCCATACCAGGTGAAATATTATGAATAAAAATTATTGTCAGGAATAGTGATAAAAAAGGTGGGGGGTGAGGGGAACATCCCATGGCCAGCTCTTAAAGGCTCACATTTCTCTAAGTTCCTCTGTTGTTAATTCCCCTGGCAACTTATTTCCTGAAGCTGGTATGAATTAGAACTCATTATAGTAATCTGGTCTAGTTTTCATTTCTATCCCAAACAGAAGCAGAAGTTTTAATAATAATCATATCCTCTATATCCACGAGCATATGGGGGATTGGAAGAATTTGCTCCCAATAGCCAGCAAACTCCCAGCTGTATAAATGGTACAACAAATTTAAAGTCATAAATAGAAGTTTTTTTCATAGGATTTTCATTCTTAAGAGTCTTTTACCATCTTTGAGGGGCGCCTGGGTGGCAGAGTCGGTTAAGTGTCCAAGCCTTGATTTCAGCTCAGGTCATGATTTCAGGGTCATGAGATCAAGCCTGGAGTCAGGCTCTGCACTGGGCATGGAGCCTGCTTAAGAGTCTCTCTCTACCCCTCCCTCTGCCCCTCCCCCAACTCCCTCTCTCAAAAAAAAAAAGAGTCTTTTACTACCTTTGGGTTTCCAAAAACATACTCCAATGGTCTAGGAAGTAGCAAAGTCAACGTCTTTATGAAAAACAGGGAATGAACACCTGTTGTTGTTGTCTGTTTTTTTTAATGATTTCCTTTTGGCTCCTTCAGCTTTGTAATGAATGTTTTGTTTATTGGTCTGGGAGATTGTCAAGGGTTAGCTAAGCTCCTGCAGGGTACTGCTGCCTCAGTGTCTATTTTGCTTGGCCAAGTGGCCTGTGAGGGCCTTCAGCTGACTCTAGCCCCTCATGCAAGCGCAAGCCCCCAACGGCAGCCGCAGAGTCACAAGTAAATGTAAGTTCCTGACGTGACCTTCCCAGCCTTGTGATCAACAGTCTCCCCGCCTCCCAGGGCCTCCCCATTTTGTGTGCCCTACATAAGACCCCCATGGAGCTTACCAAAACCCGGCTCATTTTGGTTTGAACTGACCAATCCAACCTTAGGCCAGGATCCCCAAAACACTCTACTCATGGACTCTAATAAAGGCATGTGCCCCAGGTCCTGCCTCTCTCTCTCTGCCTGTACCCGGCCTTGACTTCCTTGTGTGGCCCCTCGAGGTGTGCTGTGTACATGCCTCAGGACCTGTGGGTAATAAGCTTCTCTCTCAATTTTTCTTGTGGTCTGTGGTTGAAATGCAGCTCACCATCTGTCAGGGCGTGCTCCATTTAACAAGTGTTAATTTAACAAAGTCAGAGCAGAGTTAAGATGTGGTCCTGTCAAAAAGGAGGAGCACAGACTAGAATTGGCAGATGTCCAGCACGTTTGATTTTATGAGTCACTCTGCGTGTGCAGAGAATAGTACAGGAAAGCCCAGAAGGCTCGTGAGAAAACTCAGTTGACTCCAAGGATGAACTAACTGAAAGAACACCAAATACTTCTAGATTCATCAACTCAGTCACAGCAAGGCTCTGCAGGAGTTTTAAAGACCTGTAAAACTCAGTCCTGGGCTCTGAGACCTTGCAGAGGAAGATGAGAGCAAAGGAAGAAGGAATGGTCACATTCCCTGCAAGATGGGATGAGATGGGAATGGGGGAAGCACATTTCACATAGAGGAAAGATGTGAGCAAAGGTGCAAAGGGGAAAGGAGAAGCTTGGGTGTGTAGTAGAGGGTGCTGGAGGAGGGCAGGAAGGGGCCTGGGGCTGGGCTGTGGAGCCCGTAAGCAGAAAGGTAAAGAGAATGGAGTTTGTGCTCCAGGCAGTGGGAAGCCACTGAGTATTGCAGAGCTGGAGAAGCAGGCAATCCAAGCAGGGCTCCAGAAAGATAACTGACTCCAAGATGGTTGTAGAAGAAAGATTGAAGGGAGACAGGCACATTGTTTGGAAAGCTACTAGAATAGTAAAATATAGTAATATGTGGCCAAATTAATTTAGTGAAAGAGAGACAGAAATATATATTAAATAGCGGCCCCTGGGTGGCTCAGTCAGTTAAGTGTCTGCCTTCGGCTCAGGTCATGGTCCCGGGGTCCTGGGATCAAGCCCCGCACCGGGCTCCATGCTCAGTGGGGAGTCTGGTTCTCCCTCTCCCTCTATCCCTCCCCTCGCTCGTGCTCTCTCTCTCTCAAATAAATAAAATCTTAAAAATAAAAAAGAAACATATATATTAAATAATCTATTAGTAATAATCATGACTTGCCAACAGATTAATTTGGAGAGTGAAAGAGAGAATAAGACCCAAACATGACTAACTTTCATGCCTGAGCAATAGAAGTCAGAAATAAGCAAGTGGGCAGAGAGACTCTGGTACACTCTAGGCAGGAATGTAAAATTTCTTGAACTGACTTCATGTGGTACAAACGATTCACTGTAGAACGAATAGTACAAGAACAGCTACCTTAGTTTCTTTCATGACCATTAGGATTCTTAAGTTAAAAGATCTCAAAGCATGTGTCGTTCTAAAAACAAAACACAAGAACCATGAAAAACCCTCATGCCTATTTGCAGAGAATGAGAGCTCCACCTCCAAAATTTGGAATGGCAGCCCCAGGGGCTCACCAGCAGTGTTGGTTTGGGCTCTGAGCCCCTTTTAAAATTGATAGTGTGATCTAATTAGAGGGTGTATTTAAAGTCTGGGTTGGATAAAAGGATACATAGCTATTCTGCCACACTGTCATTGACTACACCACCACCCAGATTGGAAAGATACCCCCCTTTAGGAAGTCTGTCAAAGTCATTTGCAAGCAGCTTTTTAAAGGTTTATCATCAACATCAGTAACACTAGCTAATACATGTAAGCTGCTTTATAAGTTTTACCTCACACCTTTACTTCTATAAATTTATTTGAGTCTTACACACCCTTTGAGTTTGGTGGTATTATTCTGGATTTACAGGTAAAGAAATTAAGTTCAGAGAGATTAACAGACTTCTCCCATGGTTATACAACTTCTAATAATTACCAACATTTGCATTGACTTTTTAAGTATTCAGACTAATTTTAAAAAATATCAATACAAGAAAGCTCTTGGCAGGGTAGCCAGCACACAGTAGGTCTCCACAGAGCTAGTTGCTCCTTTTCCTTGCCCGCATTTTTCCTCTACACTGCTATTAACACAGGAGGGACCCCCACGTTACAGATGAGCAAACTATGCTTCAAAGTAAGACAGCCAGCAAGGGGCCACATTGGGGTGGGAAAGACCTTAGCCGTTTGTGACCTTCAAAAGTATAATTCAATTTGAATATATGCCCAGGAAAGCTTTTATGTAACTGTATTTTAAGCTTCCCTAATATTTCAACAACTGACACTCAACATAAGTACATTCGCTGTTTTTAAAGTGGGGTAGCACCAGTGACTAAGTAAAGCTTGTTTGGAAGGGAAACAAGGTTTTCAAAAAACCCCGCCCTTACAGGGTCAAGAGTACATGTGTTTGAATTCTGAAATATTTATGTCAAGACAAATAGAAGGAAACTGATCTTATACCAATCCATACGCTCTCACTTCCTCTTGTCTGGAGGAGGCAGCCACGCTGGCAGAAGGAGGACGGCAGGAAGGGCCCTGTGCTCTGGAGCCCCAATAAAGTGCAGACCGAGTTGTGCTCATTAAATAGTTCCTTGCACCTGGGACGCACCCTAATTCCAGATCTCAGGCTGGAATGATTTAACATGTGGAAGGGAGGCCTTAATTAATGAAAATGCTAGGGTGTTATAGGAAGTGGTGGTGATTCAGCAAGCATTTTTACTTCTGAGTCAATCCCAATCATAGGCAAGACTGGGTTAGGAAGGGTATTTTAAAAGGGTGGAAGGCTTCATCTTCAACAACCAACGAAGAAGCAGCAAAGTCCTCAGTGAGGAAGGAATAATAACAGGTTGGTGCCTTTAACTACGTGTAGAAGTGACTGGGGAAGCTGCAGTGATGGTGTCCAGGCCCACAAGCCCTATGCCCTGTGCGGACGACAGGCATGCATTCACGAATCCTCGCCAATGCGTGCTGAGGTAGACCAGCTACCAGGCACTGAGCCTAGGGGGCGAACGAGACAACCAAGGTCCAGGCCACATAGAACTTGGTCAGCAATAGACCCGACAAGGAGGCCAGGGCGATTTCTCTGGGATATCAGCAAATCATGTCAACCATGCTACTGCTGTGGCCTCAGGATGCAGCAGGGCACCTTAGGAGCTTCAGCCCAAGCCCAAGCAATTGGAGAATATGAGATCCAGGAGTTCCCAACCCTCAATTCTGGGAAGAGGTGTTCCTGTCTCCCTCCCATTCCACTCACTCAAACGACACCCACCAAGCATGAACATGTGTTGATTCTCCTCTTAAACGCTGGAGTGCAAAGGTGAATAAGGCAGCCTGTACTGCTGGCAAGCCTTCCACTGAAACTGAAAAAAATAAGCCAGAAGGACAACTATCACACAATGTAAGACATGCTCCAAGTGGGACTCCATCCCAGCACTCCTGTCTCCATGAGGGTGCTCCTGACTGAACAGCATCGCAAGTGTTCTCTCCCTTTCTCTCTCTCCCTCTCTCTCCTCTCCTGTCTCTCATCCATGCCTCTCCATAAGAGGACAGACTTAACTCACCGGGGAGTCGGGAAGATGGAATGGGCCTGGTGGAGCTCAGTGCCCTCTGGCCACTCCAGTTTGGTCTGTCTGCAGGCTGAGGAGTGCGTTCTGCGCCTGCTCTGTGCCGGGGGTAAGCTGACCCGGCAGGCTATGCCCCTGCAGAAGAGTCCAGCAGTCAATGAGCAGGTAGCTAATTCTATCCATTTTGGAAAGAAGAAAGAAGTATCAAAAGCCATCTTATCCTGCCTTAAAAAGCTGGCATTTTTATTTCCATCTGCCTATCCTGTGTCTTATTTCTCACTTGGTTCTGAACTTGGGAGGGGTGCTCACGGGGTTCCCCTCACCAAACCCTAACATAGACATAGGAGTAAGCAAAACTTCAGGAAAGCACAAGGCTACCCTTCCCTTCCATTCAGTGCCAAGTGTCTGTTGAATCTATATCCACAGAACAAAGGAAGGAGTGGTACTCTCTCCCTGGGATGCCTGGGGATGCTTGACAGTGGCGTGCTTTGAATGGAGCCTGGAAGGATGCTGGGTGAGGAAGAACTGTGTGCCCAGTAACTGCCAACCACAGGATTTCCCTCAGAGACCTGCTCACTTCCTATACCCTTGCCCAGAATCAGGGTCAGCGTTCCCTAGCTGGAGTCCACAGCCACTCTCTTCTGATGCCCCTTATGGCCACTGAAAAACCCTCTTGATTTTTCCCATTGCCTTTATTTACCCAACTTCATGTTCCATCATTTCTGGAAGACTCAGAGTCTTCCTGTCCATCTGACCCCTACCACCACTTTAGGAGATCCTGGTGTAATCGGATGATGTGCCAACACCCTGATGTCACACAGAGTAGATATCTACTCTAATGATCTCCATCCACCCTTTTGGGTCATGGTCACATGACATGGAGCATCCTTCCATACCTCTGAGTGGTTCCTCTCTGCCGAGAACTTGCTTTGTTTGGGGGGAATTCTTGGCCAAAGAGATACAAAGAGACACACTTCTCTCTTTCAACCCTCAAAGTAAAAAATAGGTTAGTCATTGAGAAAAAAAGCTGATATTTCTAAAAGACAAAAAGGAACAGAAAGCTTTTAAGTGAGCTCTTTGTTTTCTAACTCAGAAGTCATAAACACTCACATGAGGAGCACCTGGGTGGCTCAGTCAACCGGTTAAGCGTCGGACTCTTGGTTTCAGTTCAGTTCATGATCTCGGGGTCGTGAGATGAGCCCCATGTCAGGCTCCACACTCAGCACAGAGTCTGCTTGAGATTCTCTCCGTCTTCCTCTGCCCTTCTCCCTATCCCCCCTTCAATAAATGAATAAATAAAATCCTTTAAAAAAAAAAAAAAGGAAACAGTCACATGAGGCACCTAGAATAGCAAATTCACAGAGACAGAAAATGTAATGGTGGTTGTCATGGGTTGGGGATGGGGAATGAGAAGATGACCCTCCTGGCTTTTCAGCTCTCTGATGGCAAGGTGTCACCCTCTGTCAACAATGTTAAAGGGCCAAGTGGACTGTAGGGCCCCCACTATTTCTTCCTCAACTCACCCAGGAGGCCAAGTGCTACAGAAACCATTCGGTCAGTTGTGTGTCCCCTCCTCCAGCTAATTACTGACAGTGCTGACATTTAGTTACCATGCCCCATGTCTGTGGGGCTTGGAGAGGTGAGCATTCTTCACCCTCTGACCAAGATATTCCAGGTGTGAGGTCTGCAACCCTTCTCAGCACAGGAGGTAAAGCATTAGCCAAAAGAACACTCCAAACCCTTCTGTTCCCTTGTTATAACTTACACAGAGTATCCTCTGGGAATCGAACGGTCTAATCCATACCATTTCAGCCTCTCCTAATAGCACTCCATCATGTTCAACTTTGTCACATGGCAGATGCCCAAGAAAGTTCAAGAGTTGGTACTCTCAGCTTCCACCGTTGCCATTCACTTAGATCTTCTCTTCAAGATCCTCCCAGTCCTCCCTGCCTACCACCCTTCCTAGCTTCACACCTCACCACCCAGACCCCATCGCCAAGACCACAACCTCTCAACTCACTGACCTTCAGACACACCCAGCATGGTGATCCCCAGCAATGAAGTGACTCACCATGCATTCTCTCTGCACACCTGTTCCAGCTGGGGAAAATTGCACAACTTCACTTGTCACCTTCAGACCAACCTGGGACTGCCAGTCTCTGTGTGACCTGATTTTGTATAGCAGTCCTTTTACTCATTCCTGGCAGGTCTCTCTCTTGTGAATGACCAGTCTCTTGGTCCTGGCTCTTTCTGGGAAGATGAATTAATCCCATCTCTTCACTTCGGGGTCCACATGCATGGGTGGGGAGTGGGGGAGGATCCTCCCAGGATTTCCGGATTTCCTGTTGCCTGAGAGATAAAGTCCTGCCTCGCTGCTTTGTCATCCAAGGGCCTTTTGCATCTGATGCCAGTCTATGCTTCCAAACTCATCTTTTCTTGCTTCCTTAGTGAAGTCCTTCACACCAGCCCAAATGATCTCTTCCTGGACCTGTGGACATGCCCCGTTATCTTTTTTATCAATTGTGCTAAAATACACACAACATGTCATGTACTATTTTTAAGTGTACAGTTCAGTGACATTGAGTACATTCATATTGCTGTGCAGCAATCACCACCATCCATCTCCAGAACTCTTTTCATCTTACAAAACTGAAACAGCCCCATTAAACAGCTCTCCATCTGCCCCCCCCCAGCCCCCAGCAACCACTATTCTATTTTCTGTCTCTATGAATTTAATTATTCTAGATACCTCATATAAGTGGGATCATATAGTATTTGTCTTTTTGTGGTTGGCTTATTTCTTAATATAACTTAATATAACGCTCTCAAAGTTCATCCGTGTTGTAGCATATTGCAGAATTTCCTTCCTTTTTAAGGTTAATTCATTGTAGTTCATTTTATGTACATATACCATAGTTTGCCTAACCATTCATCTGTCAACAGACAATTGGGTTGCTTCCATGTGTCAGCTATTGTGACTAATGCTGACATGAACATGGGGTGCAAATATCTCTTTGAGAACCTGCTTTCAATTCTTTTGGGTATGTACCCAGAAGTGGAATTGCTGGATCATATGGCAATTCCATTTTTAATTTTTTTCCACGATGGCTATACCCTTTCACATTCCCACCAATAGTGCACAAGGGTTCCAATTTCTCCACATCCTTGCCAGCACTTGTTATTTCCTGTTTTTGTTGTTGTTGTTGTTGTTGTTGTTGTTAGTCATCCTAAGGGGTGGGAGGTAGTATCTCATTTCTGCTTTTGAATTTCCCTGATAGGTGATGTTGAATATCTTTCCATATGTTTATTGGCCATTTGTATGTCTTCATGGAGAAATGTCTGTTCAAGTCCTTTGAATTTGTTTCACTTTTTGTTGTTGAGTTTTAAGAGTTCTCTATATATTCTGGATTTAATCCCTTATCAGATACATGACTTGCAAATCTTTTCTCCCATTCTGTAGGTTTCCTTTTCACTCTGTTGGTCATGTTCTTTGATGTACAATAGTTTTTAATTATCATGAACTCCAATTTGTCTGTTTTTTTCCTGTGTTTCCTGTGCCTTTGTTGTCATAGCCAAGAAACGCTGCCAAATCCAATGTCATGAAGCTTTAGCCCTACGTTTTCTTCTAAAAGTAACAGTTTTGTGTTATATCTTTGATGCATTTTGAGTTAATTTTTGTATACTGAGTTAGGCAAGGATACACCTAGTAACTTTATTCTTTTCATGTAGGTATCCAGTTTTCCAAGCACCATTTGTTAAAGAAACTGTCCTTTCCTTACTGAATTGTCTTGACACGCATCGAAAATGATTTGGCCATATTTGCAAGAATTTATTTCTGGGCTCTCTAATCTATTCCATTGGTCTATACATACCTGTCTTTATGCCAATACCACATTGTTTGATTACTGTAGCTTTTTAGTTAAGTGTTGAAATCAGGAAGTATGAGTCCTCCAACTTTGTCCTTCCCTTTTAAATTTTTTTTTTTTTTTTTTTTTTTGGAGCTCCTTGAGATTCCATATGAATTTTAGGATGGATTTTTTTTTTTTACTTAATGTCTTTTGCTCTTTGCCTTTGCTACTTTTGTGTCCCTTGTCTTAGCCTTCCTTTCCATCTATCATTCAAATCATTCAAAATCCAGCTCAACTCCTACCTGACTATTCCCACTCAAATTGATTTCTCTCTCCTCTGCACTCCTACTTCACTCATTTCCTGTACCACTCAAGACAGCATCTGACTCTTCTCACAATCCCTTATCCCTTGATTCTCAACTTAACTGTCATCCAATCTAAAGTAGGCCTTTCTGTTAGTCTTTCTTGTAACACCACGTGCTTTTTGCGTTCTAAAGCACTCATCATGATTAGCAGTTAATTAATTTCTAAGTTAATTCTCATACATGCAAATCTTAAGACAAACAGTTCTTTCACATTTTAACATCTCTGAAACAGAGGTTTGTGTCTTTTAATTGACGACATCTTACCATCATAATCATAGCTTTTATTTTGGTATAACATAAGTAATGGTATGTTTTATAATCAATGGTACTTTCAATTCGATGAAACACAGGATATGTCTGCTTGTATATTTACCCATTTAATGATTGTCTCATTAGACTGCAAAAGTTCCAAGAAAGGGGCACCTGGGTGGCTCAGTCAGCTAAGCGTTTAACTCTTGATTTCGGCTCAGGTCATGATCCCACATTGGGCTCTGGACTCAGCGGAGAGTCTGCTTGAGATTCTCTCTCTCCATCTCTCTCTACCCCTAACTCTCTCTTTGTCTCTAAAATAAATAATTAAATCTTAAAAAAAAAAAAAAAAGTTCCGAGAAAGCAGTGGTCAACTCCACTCACCATGGCACCTCTAGGCATTGCTCAGTCTCTTTGACCCAGCTGTTTGGTGAATTGACGTATTATAAGTTCTTCAAGGCACCTAGTAAACACATTGTGCTTCCCCGGAAGTCCCACAACTCCGAGAACAGCACTACCTGCACTCGGGCACTTGCTGAGTGAACAATTTTCAAACAAGAGAGCATCTGGTGCCTGATTGGTCTGTGCTCTCTGACAGAAATAAAAGGATTAACATACCTCATTCTTTTAGAGGAAAAAGCAAGGTAAGACCTGTCAGCAGAACTAAATGTCTTATGCTTTCTTTTCCTTGGCAAACACCTGACCTGGCCTTAGTAAACAGAACGCTGTTTCTGAAATTTCTACACACACATACCCTTTCATTTTGCCTTTATGGCAACACACTTTTCCTTCGGGACATTACAAGTCAATCTTTTAAAAGTGATGTCATTTTTTTTTTCTCAAGAGGGTTAATGATATTATCCATTAAGAAAATGACACACACTTCTATACTCTTGGTAGCTGCTAACTATTTATAAACACGATGTCCATTCATAGCAAATAAACCAAATCTTGGATAAGCAGAAAATTGCCTTTGTCCTCTTGTGAGGGGTCACTGAATCCTGGTCTGGGTTCAAGTTTGAATACACAGAGGTGGAGTTTGGGCCAGATGAGCACAGACAGATTCTTCAACAACTGCCCTACTAACAAAATGCGACTTACAGAGGGGCAAAGGAAGAAAGAGGGGGACACAGATCCTCTTAACGGAAGCAAGGCTTTTTCGTTTCTACCTGTTTATTCTCTGCCCAGAGTGAAATACGAGACTATGTTTTGCAGTTGATTCTTTCAACACTTGAAGAATTCCCTAATTATGTAAACACCTCTATTCAGAGTAAGCAGCTTTTGCAAAGAAGAGGAAATATGACATCTAGACCAGTGCTTCTCAAACTATCTGTAGTGAAAGGTTATGTTTTTCCTAATCTCTTGAAGACTGATACTTTTGTAGATTACAATACAAATGTCACAGCAATGACAAATTGCTACAAAAGTTTCCAAGTAATAATAATGAGTGCCATTTTTTGAGCAGCAACTATTTACCAGCACTGTATTCAACTCTTTCATATGGTGGGTCACCTTGAATCATCTTCAAAACAATCCTATGTGGATAATCTCCAATTTCCACCAATTTGGGCATGTGAAGCGTGCCCAGTGCTAGAGAGCTGATGAGGGGCAGACCAGTGATTTGAACTCAGACATTTTCTTAGTTATTCTGAAAAATATACTTGTGTATTGCGGCTGATGGCAGGGAATTTGTCAGCAGGGATTAACTGGAGAGGCTTGCCCGGCACCATCTCTGCTCATTCCCGACACAGTTGGCAAGGGGTGGGGGAGAAGGCCTCACAGTCGGGGTGGGGGGAGACTAATCAGTGATGAGGAAATAGGTGTAATAGGAAATTACACATTAGGCAAAAGTAAAATTAAAATGAGAGGATTGCAAAAGGGCAAGTGAGAAGAAAATGTAGCCAGTAGAGGCCAAGAAGGAAAAGAGTAGAAAAGGAATCAAAAATGTTATCCGTGAACAAAACCTGTTTAAGCAACACCGTGAGGAGCAGCGCCTCCAACCTTCAGTTCCAGAAGTTTTATGGTGCTATCACGCTGTCTGTCCTTCCTCTAAGAGCTAAGGTTATTTTAAGGAGATGGATCAGGAAGTTCAGGACACACCCATCCCTCTTCCGTCTCAGTCTCACTCAATACCTGCTGGACAGAGTCAAGTCTCAAGAACCTCAGGCCTCCCAGGGGGTGACTCAAAGACACACCCATTCCCCTCCTCCCACACATTACGCAAGACTGCTCAGATGTTCTTTTGACAAATTTCCAAAATCAACTGGGTCAGCAAGTGGGTTTTATTTAATGCTTTGACACAATGTGCTAACATCGCCTTAATTAGATCTGAACTCATCCCTTCCTTACAGAAGGCTATCTTCCACTAGCCCTGCACAGATGCATTCCCTGACCAGGTTTTCAAAGGCATAGCCCCTCCTCAAACACTCCAGCTACCTCTACCACCTTACTCTGCTGGATCTCCAGCAGCACAGACCATCACATCCTGCAGTCAGCCGCTTCCTGACAACTCCAGCAGGGCATATGCAATGGATTGAAGCAAAAGCCATTCTCCAGTAACTTGTCCTAGGTCACAGTTGTCCCTTTGGAGGGCACACAAAACAAGCCTAAACTTTCTGGGATACACACACACACACACACATACACACTACTGTTTAAGAGCAAGGGCTTGAGAGCCAGCAGACTCATATTAATATCCTTGCTTTGCCACTTATTAGCTGTGTGACCTTGGGCAAGTTAATTAACCTTTCTGAGCCTCCATTTCTTCACTGGAAAACTGGGGAGCCTATGAACTTCACTGGGTTCCTGTGAGGATTTCTTTTATTGGGGTATAATTGAAATTACATTATATTAGTTTCAGTTATACAGTGTAATGATTCAATATTTGTATATATTGCAAAATGATCACCACAATAAATCCAGTTGACATCCATCACTATACATAGTTACAAAACTGTTTCTGTTGTGATAAGAACTTTCAGGAGCCATTCTCCTAGCTACTTTCAAATATGCAATACAGTATTATTAACTATAGTGACCAGGCTATACATTATCTCCCCATGGCTTAATTCATTCTATAACTAGAAATTTGTATCTTTGGACACCCCCTTCACCCATTTTGCTCACCCTCCACCCTCCACCTCAGGCATGAACTGTGGTGGGGTTGTGGGGGTGTTTTATGTGTCTTTTCTTTTCTTTTCTTTTTTTAGATTCCACATATAAATGAGATCATGTAGTACTTAACTTTTTCTGTCTGATTTATTTCACTTAGCACAATGCCTCAAGGTCCATCCATATTGTCATAAATGGAAGATAATTCATTCTTTTTTATGGCTTAATAATATTCCTCTATGTGTGTATGCACCTGCCACATTTTCTTTATCCGTTCATCCATTCCATGGACATGCTGTGAGGATTAAATAGGCTAATATAAGGGGCATCTGGATGGCTCAGTCGATTAAGCTTCCAACTCTTAATTTCGGTTCAGGTCATGATCTCAGGGTCATGAGATCAAGCCCCACGTTGGGCTGAGCATGGAGCCTGCTTAAGATTCTCTCTCTCCCTCTCCCTCTGTCCCTGCTTGGGCATGCACTCTCTCTCTCTCAGAAAAAAAAAATGAACTAATATGTGTAAATTTCTTAGCCCAGTGCCAGGCACATAGCAAGTACTCATCAAATGGACTAAGAATCTCCTCTGAGTCTTTTCTCTTAGCAAAATATCCCTTGTCCCTTCAACTATTCCTCATACTTTGTGGTTTTCAGTCCCTGCCCCATCTTTTTAAATGGGCCAGCCACCTTTTAAATGGGCAATGTCCCATTTAAACAACCTTTTGATTGGACTGTGTCCAAAACTAACTATACTCCTTGAAATATGGTCCAGGGGCGCCTGGGTGGCTCAGTCGTTAAGCGTCTGGCTTCGGCTCAGGTCATGATCCCGGGGTCCTGGGATCGAGCCCCGCATGGGGCTCCCTGCTCAGCAGGAAACCTGCTTCTCCCTCTCCCACTCCCCCTGCTTGTGTTCCCTCTCTTGCTGTCTCTCTCTCTGTCAAATAAATATATAAATAAATAAAATCTTTTAAAAAAAGAAAGAAAGAAAGAAAGAAAGAAAGAAATATGGTCCAAACAGCAGAGAGTGGAAAGATCACACCTCCTCCTTCTGGATACTGGCTTTTGGTGAGTCCACCTCTGCCGGCACAAGACGTTTTCCATCAATACCATCCTATTAACACAAATGGTCATGTGCTGCTATTTGCCTTGATTCATTATCTGAAATCTTTTAAGAGGAAAAAAGAGGAACTTACACTTATACCTCCTAAAAGCCATCTTTCTTTGTGCTTTGATGATCATCCTGGATTGAAGGAAATCTGAGCCACCTCAGAGGACATCAGGAATTGGGATAGAGTGAAAGATTTCAGACAAGTGACCAGGCAGGAATGCTGATGTAGGCTCCAACCCTTGGGATCCACAAGCGTGAGAAAAGGAGTGGCTGCCCCCTCTTGACTCAGCTGCAAGCTATGCCCCAGGAGAGTGGGTTTCATAGAGGCAAGTAGCTAGGGAGGCCATGTGTACAGTGGGTCACGAAACACTCAGGAAGGGGCTTGTTACCGGTGTGGTCAGTGGGGCAAGGGGAAATGCTAGCAGGGAGGAAGTGTAGCCCCATGTGCAGGTGAAGGTGAATGACCCTTGGGCTTTTCCAAAGGGGTCTCAGCTATAAAGCTACAGCCTCAGCTGGTGGGAATCCCATTTTCCAGGTGGCCAGGGGAGAGGTGACTGGCTGGCTCGAAATGCCTTTTGATGACACCCGAAGTGGTTCCCAGTAGTTTGGAGGGGACAGACCACATTCCAATTACAACCTTGAAAGCCTCTCATGTTAAACTCAGTACTGAGGGAACCTTGACTAGGGCAGCCCGTTTGCCAGAAACCATCCAAGTTCACGTGTAACGAGGCTATGTCAGCAAACACACCAAATGCAGCACATGCCTGAGCAAACTGCGTGAAATACCCCTTATGATATAACCAGGAAGGGCAGAGGAACCAAAACAGAATATAACTCCATAAAAACAAATCTCTTCTGAGGCAAATTCCAAGGTTTTCACCTTCATTGTACAGATTGCTGTCCTGTTTCTTCTGTCTTTAAGACTTCGATCTGAAGCATGTAATCCATTTTCCACTGAAGAATTTTGTCCTCTTAAAAAGCGATTTATCCTTTCATGGGGCGCCTGGGTGGCTCAGTTGGTTAAGCGACTGCCTTCGGCTCAGGTCATGATCCTGGAGTCCCGGGATCAAGTCCCGCATCGGGCTCCTTGTTCAGTGGGGAGCCTGCTTCTCCCTCTGCCTTCCCCCGTCTCATGCTCTCTCTCTCTCTCCTTCTCGCTCTCAAATAAATAAAATCTTTAAAAAAAAAAAAAAAAGCGATTTATCCTTTCTCTGTCTTGGTTTCCGTAATCTTCAAACAGGCAAAAATCATCCTAGAACCACAACCTGGCAACTTAACAGTGCTAATAGTTCTAGATGTTACCAAGACTCTTCCTAATTTATAAATGACTAAGTTCATTCCTAGTCAACCTCAGAAGTCTCACAAGTGTTAAACAAAAGTACTAGATCTATGATCCAAAAACTTGGGCTCGTAAGCTACTTACCAGCGGTGGAAAATGTTTGCAAACATTTCACCTCCACAACTCCATTTCTTCCTCTGTAAAATGGGAAATGATCTCTACTCTTCTTTCCTCACACTTTTGTTGTGAAGCTCAAGGAAGATCAAGCAACAAGGAGGTGTAAATGGTTATATTTTTATTTTCAGAGATAAGCCCATTCTCAACCACGAGCATCTTTATTTCTGAAGTGCATCAAGCACCAATGTTACCTGATGAACCCAACAGGCAAGACCTCTTAAACAGTTGCATGTCTACAGTTTATCAGCCTTTTTCCCACTTGCTTTAGAAATCATGCTAACTCCCTTCAACCTGACAAGATGAAACTCAATCGCTGTCGTCACAGCCGCCCCAGTAACAGCTCCATTCACAGTTTTTAGGGTCATAGAGAAAGTGTGGGGGTCTTTTTCACTTTTTAAAAATTGTGGTAAAATACACATCACATAAAATGTACTGTTGTAATACCATTTCCAAATATACAGTTCAGGGTCATTAAGCACATTCACACTGTTGTGCAATCATCACCATTATTCACCCGTAGAATTCTTCTCATCTTGCAAAACTGAAACTCTGTCTCCATTAAACACTAACTCCCCATTCACCCTTCCCAACCCCTGGCCACCCCATTCCACTTTCTGTCTCTATGAGTTTGACTATTCTAGGTACCTCATATAAGTGGGATCATACAGTATTTGCCCTTCTATGACTGGCTGATTTCCCTTAGCATTATTCCCTCAAAGTTCATCCATGTTGTAGCATGTTGCAGAATTTCCTTCCTTTTTTAAGGCTGAATCATAGTTCATTATACATACAATATACCACAGTTTGCTTAACCATTCATCTGTCAATGGACTTTGGGTTGCTTCCATGTGTCAGCTATTGTGACTAATGCTGATGTGAACATAGGGGTGCAAATATCTCTTTGAGACCCTGCTTTTGATTCTTTTGAGTATCTACCTAGAAATGGAGTTGCTGGATCATATGGTAATTCCATTTTTAATTTTTTTCCACAATGGCTATACCCTTCCACATTCCCACCAATTTCTGGGTTCCAATTTCTCCACATGCTTGTAAACACTTTTATTTCCTGTTTTTATGTTAGTAGTCATCCTAATGGGTGATATCTCATTGTAGTTTTGATTTGCATTTCCCTAATGATGGGTGATGTTGAACATCTTTTCATGTGCTTATTGACCACTTGTATATCTTCATTGGAGAAACGCCTGTTCAAGTCCTTTGCCTATTTTTGAATCAGGTTGTTTTTTAATTATTGATTTTTAGTCTTCTCTACTTATTCTAGACATTAATCCCTTATCAGTTATATAATTTGCAAATATTTTCTCCCATTCTATAGATTGTCTTTTTACTCTGTGGATAGTGTCTTTTGATGCATAAAATTATTAAATTTTCATAAAGTCCAATTTGTCTATTTTTCTTCTGTTCCTTTGCCTTTGGTGTCATATCCAGGAAATCATTGCCAGATCCAGTGTCTTGTACTTTCTGTCCTATGTTTTCTCCTAAGAGTTTTATTGTTTTAACGCTTACATTCAGGTCTTTCATGAATTTTGAGTTTATTTTTTATACAAAAAGGTATCACTTCATTCTTTTGCATGTGGATCTACAGTTTTCTCAGCACCATTTGTTGAAGACTATCCTTTCCCCCATTGAATGGTTGTGGCACCCTTATCGAAAATCATTTGACCATATATGTGAGGGTTTATTTCTTTTTCTTTCTTTTTTTTTTAAGATTTTATTTATTTATTTGACAGAGAGAGACACAGCGAGAGAGGGAACACAAGCAGGGGGAGTGGGAGAGGGAGAAGTAGGCTCCCCACTGAGCAGGGAGCCCAATGCCAGGCTCGATCCCAGGACCCTGGAACCATGACCTGAGCCGAAGGCAGACGCTAACGACTGAGCCACCCAGGTGCCCCTGTGAGGGTTTATTTCTGAGCTCTGTATTCCATTCCATTGCTCTATAAGTCTGTCTTTATGCCACTACCACACTGTTTTGATTACTGTGGCTTTGTAGTAAGTGTTGAAATTAGGAAGCGTTTGTCCAGTCTTGTTCGTTTTCAAGGTTTTTTTTTTTTTTTGGCTCTTCAGATTGCCTTGAGATTCCATACGAATTTTAGGATGTGGTTTTCTATTTTTGAAAAAAGTCAGTGGGTTTTTTATAGGGATTGCAGTGAACCTGCATATTGCTTTGGGTAGCATGGACATTTTAATAATACTGTCTTCCAATCTCTGAACATGGGATGTGTTCACATATTTTTTATGTCTTCTTTAATATCCTTCAGCAATGTTTTCTAGTGTTCATCGTACAAGTCTTTTACCTCCTTGGTTAATTCCTAAGTATTTTATTCTTTTGATGCTACTGTAAATTAAATTGTTTTTGTAATTTTCCTCTCAGATTGTTCATTGTGTATAGAAAAGCAACTATTTTTTGTGTGTTGAGTTTGTGTCTTGCTATTTTGCTGAATTCATTTATTAGTTCTAATAGTTTGTGTGCATGTGTGAATGTATGGAATTCTTAGGATTTTTCTCACATAAGACCACACCATCTGCAAACAGAGATAACTTTACTTCTTCCTTTACAATTTGAATACCCTTTGTTTCTTTTTCTTTCCTAATTGCTCTCGCCTGAACTTTCAGTACTATATTGAGCAACAGTGGTGAAAATGGGTATCCTTGTCTTGTTCCTGATCTTAGAGGAAATGCTTTCAGTCTTTCAACATTGAGTATGATGTTTGCTGTGGGTTTTTCATATGTGACTTTTAGTATGTTGAGGTAGTTTGTATTCCTAATTTGTTGAATGTTTTTATCATGAGAGGGTGTTGAATTTGTCAAACGATTTTTCTGCATCAACTGAGATGATCATGTGTTTTTTTCCCTTCGTTCTTTGATGTGGTGCATTGCACTGATTGACTTGCATATGTTGAACCATCCTTGCATTCCTGGAATTAATCCCACTTGGTCAATGCTGTATAATCCTTTTAATATGCTGCTGAATTCTATTTGCTACTATTTTGTTGAGAATTTTTGCATCAGTGTTCCTAAGAGATATTGATTGGTCTATGGTTTTCCTTTCTTGTAGTGTCTTTGTCTGGCTTTGGTATCAGAGTAATGTTGGCCTTATATAATGAGTTAGGAAGTGTTTTCTCCTCTTCAATTTTTTGGAAAAGTTTGAGAAGGATTGGTACTAGTTCTTCTTTAAATGTTTGGTAGAATTCACCAGTGAAACCATTGGGCCCAGAGCTTTTCTTTGTTAGATTTTTTATTACTGTTTCAATCTCCTTAATGTATAGGTTTATTCAGATTTTCTTTCTTCATGATTCAGTTTTAGTAGATTTTGTGTTTCTAGGAATTTGTCCATCTCATCTAGGTTATCCAATTTATTGGCATACATTGTTCATAGTACTCTCTCAAAATCCTTTTTATTTCTGTTGATTTGGTAGTAATGCCCCACTTTCATTTCTTATTTTAGTAATTTTAGTCTTCTCTTTTTTTTCTTAGTCAAGGAGACAAAGGTTTGTCATTTTATTGATTTTTTCACTCAACTTTTGGTTTCATTGATTTTCTCTACTGTTTTTCTATTTTCTATTTCACTTATCTCTCCTCTAATCTTTATTTCCTTCTTTGTACTAGCTTTGGGTTTAGTTCTGCTTTTTCTAGTTCTTCCTCCATGCACATTTGTGCACAGCTCCCACAAGACCCACTGTTCCTCCACTGCATGTTACTCCTTTTGCCTTTTCTGGGCATTTTTTCCAGCATGGTTTTCCCAGCCCTACTGCATCCTGACTAGCCAAGCAAGCGATTATAGATAGTTAGAAAATATGCACCAGAAGAAATGAAAGAACAACTACAAATGAACTTTGCAGCAGATTAATCTAAAATTTCTGCATATACCACACAAACTTCACCAAAGAGGATTCAGTTAAAACACTCTACATGCTTCTATTAGTTGGATATAATCATTTGTGTAAGAATAATTTAATTCTTAAAGTATTCATGAAACTGTATGCTTCAGTAATAAGATTAGTAGTCAAGTCCAGTTTATTTGCCTTATTGTCACTATGATTAAAAAGCAAACTCCCACAGGAGATGGAATCTCAAATTATTAGATTTAACTCTCTGCAGGAAATAGAAAAAGATTCTTTAAAATGTGTGTTATGCTGGGGCTCCTGGGTGGCTCAGTCGGTTAAGCCTTCGGCTCAGGTCGTGATCCCAGGATCCTGGGATCAAGCCTTGTGTTGGGCTCCTTGCTCAGCAGGGAACCTGCTTCTCCCTTTCCCTCTGCCCGTCCCCCACTTGTGCTCTCTCTCTCTCTCCCAAATAAATAAATAAAATCTTAAAAAAAAAAAGAAATTATCTCATAGATTCTCATACTCTTGCAAGAATTAAAAGAGAAAACAGATGCTTAGGAACCTGAAGAACTATCTCCTAGTGAAACAGGAGCATAAGGTTATTGAATCATTAAGTTGGGCCATCTGGTTTGAAGGGGAATCACGAGGACTGACACTTCATGGCCCAAGACAGGTCTAGTGCTAAATTCAGAAGCAGAAACTCCTTCCTTTTTGCAGTGTAATCTATGCTGGCAATACTCACCAGGGAAGGGAACTCTAGATTTCTAAACCACTATCAGGAAAGCAAGTTCTAGACTCTCCCCCACCACACCCCCAACTTCAGTCATGTAGCGAGAAGTTACTGAGTCAGCCAGCTGAGCTGGGGTCTGCAGAGCAGAGAGGTGGGGGATGTGGAGGCCAAAGGCAGAAAAAGATCAACACTACGACTCTTCACACTGGTTTGAAAACCTTAAGATGAGAGTTTATTCGAAACACTCATCCCATATATTGTGAATTGCTAAGATTTTGGCTCTGTCTTAAGAAATCCTCAAGAAATATTAAAATACCAACAATAATGCTATATAGTAAATACAGACATTGTAACTTCCCAAGTAACTTCACAGTGTTCGGGAAGCAGTGGAGAGAGGGCTCCAACGTTGACAGTAATGCTTCTGCAAGCCGTGGGCTCCTAAATGCCCTTGGGAAAATACTGGTCTGGGGGAGAATTTAAGTAAGTGACACTGGCTGTAAACTTTTGACTTAATCAAGGCAGGGCTGTTTTCAAAAACAGAAGTGCCCTAAAATCAAGGAATTAAACTCTGTTGTTAAGAAATTCAGCAGAGACTCACACAGATGAGTCTTGCTCCTAATTGCCCAAAGGACACTTAACTTGCCTCCACCATGTATGTGTCTGATTACATCTCTTAAGAAATGTGTACAGAACATTTACAATTGTGCCAGAAGCTCTTTAAATTATTATGCTTTTTTATTCACTACTATTGCCTTCATATGAAGTAAATATGTTTCAAGTGTTTATTTGTGAATTAATACTTTGTAATTCAAACAGATTGTAAATTCCTCCAGGGGACAGAGACTAGCACAGAGACAATGAAATCTTTGGGTGAAGAAAGTTCTCATCTCCCTCAACATCCAGCCTATGGTCTCATATGAACAGAAGTTTAATAAATAATTGTTGAATTAATTTATAAAAATACTATAAAAGATATGTATATTTCACAAAGTAAGTAAAATACTATGCATTGCCAAGCTGTATAAGTAGGTAATGAATTTAGTAATTTTAAACTAAAAGAAAAAAGTCAAATTACAGGGTTTTTTTTAATGCATCTTAAACTTGGGTGCTTAAAGAAAAGCACTATTAAATTCTGCTCTCACATGATCACAGACAAGATAACTGTGTTACTCTGGGCTGCCACCTTTAGGAAGGACATAAATATTCAACAAATATTTGTTGAACTTTCATTAAGATGCGCAAAGCACAAACATTTATGCAGATTTAATTCAGACCCCAAAAGTAATTCCATCCCTGACTACCAGGGGGCACCCTAAGCAAGCATATCTGGGTGGCTGGTAGAAAGGAAAAGGGGACCGGTGGTGCCTCTCCAACACCCCTGTGTGAGGCGATCCTAGCTCAGAGAGCAACAATGCAGTCAAGTCTCTCCACTGTACACCTTTTTTGCTAGAAATGTTACTAGCATGTGGAAATGGGACCTGTCAAATGAGAATTCAGCTTTAATCTGTTTGGCATACATGCATATGTACATATACATGGACATTTTTCCCTGAAATTATCCTAAACGTAATCTTTCTTGAAACTAAATGAGAAGCAAACAATCTTTACAAATAAAAAGTAAATCATATGATTAAGATCTAAGTTGTCTACCTAGGAAATATACAATGTGACAGGTGTAGTAAAGAA
Organism: Phoca vitulina; assembly: GCF_004348235.1. Lineage (NCBI taxonomy): Eukaryota > Metazoa > Chordata > Mammalia > Carnivora > Phocidae > Phoca > Phoca vitulina. Next base: position 79,211,983 of record NW_022589708.1, read on the forward strand.
ATCACTGTTTTCTTAATTCTGCTCATCTTTACACAATATCATTTTTAATGTTTTTATTGTGGTAAAATATCCATAACATAAAATTTATAATTTAACCTTTTTTAATTGTAGAGTTCTGTGGTATTAAGTACATTCACAATGTTCTGCAACCACCACCACCATCTGTGGGCCCAACTTTTTCACCTTCTCAAACTGAAACTCTATTCCCACTAAACACAAATTCTCCATTCTCTCTTCCCCCAGCCCCTGGCAACCACCAATCTACTTTCTATCTCTATGATTTTGACTACTCTAGATACCTGACATAAGTAGAATCATACAGTATTTGTCTCTTTTGTGACTGGTTTATTTCACTTACGAACTTCCAGTTACAAAATAAACCAGTCACAGGGACGAAAAGTACAGCATAATGTATTATAGTCAGTAATACTGTAATAACTTTGTATGGTGACAGATGGTAACTACATTTATTGCTATGGCCATTTCATAATGTATATAATGGTCAAATCACTATGTTATATACCTGAAACTAATATTAATATTGTATATCAACTATAGTTCAATTAAAAATAAAAATAAAGGGACGCCTGGGTGTCTTAGTCCTTAGGCTTCTGACTCAATTTCGGCTCAGGTCATGGCCTCTGGTGGTAGGATCCAGCCCCGCACAGGGCTCCGCACTCACCAGGGAGTCTGCTTGAGATTCTCTCCCTCTCCCTTTGGCCCTCCCCCGACTCACACATTCTCTCTCTCTCTAAAAGTGAATAAATAAATCTTTAATAATAAATAAATAAATAAATAAAATAAAATAAATAAATAAATAAAATATTCTCAACTATTTGAAGACCTTATAGAACAGTATTTCTCAATTTAAAAAAAAACTAAGTCTACATGACCACCACCTACTACATACATACACCTTCAAGTTCTAAAAGGAACTAGATATTTTAGATGTGACTTCAGAAGCTTAGTTTTCTTTCGTCCCTGGGATAGCCCTAAGTTCAGATCACAAATGAATAAGTAAATTCCCTAGGACAAGCATATAGCTAATCAGAACAGATCTAAACTCTAATAAAGGTGACCAATGGAAGCTGTTCCCTAGAAATTTGAAAACAATCAAAGACTCTAATTTTGCCACATTCTTGCAATAAATCCATCACTCATAAAGGGAATTCTGGGATCATTTTCAGCTTCTAGAATGGTCAACAAAATTCTTCCTACCTTCCTTCCTTCCTTCCTTCCCTCCCTCCTTCCCTCCTTCCCTCCCTCCCTCCCTCCCTTTCTTCCTTCCTTCCTTCCTTCCTTCCTTCCTTCCTTCCTTCCTTCCTTCCTTCCTTC